>NW_022715822.1:1257487-1355519 GCF_011630105.1 Anneissia japonica
TATATATACTTATACTGCGCTATTTCCAGCGGATTCATAGCGCCAAATGTAGATAGGCCTATTATTATAGAAAGTTTAGTTGTATAAAATCAATTTTTAGATTATTTTACATTAGAAACATTTAGAGATTAACAAAAAGGGCAAAAAAAAATGGAAAAACTATAATTTCAGTTGATCTTTTTGATCTCATGGGATCTCTGGGATCTATTAAGTTCTGAGTTTTATAGCAATTATTTTTATCCATTTCCACCTAAAAGCTTTTTTTTTATGATTTCCATGTTTCAAGACCAAAAATGGTTGTTTCTCTCTGTATTTCCTATCCCGTTTCCCCACCAAAATACTCATGAACACACACATGATAAAATGTTACCTATCAGGAACGTTTAAAAAAATTTATTAGACTGTAAGGTGACACTTTGTCTTCTCAGGTAGGCCTACATATTGTCCTGCGATTTTTCCCCCTGCAAACTCCGATGATATTATACCTGTGCTTTTTTGTAGTATTAGATCTGTGATATGTTATTCCATGGAGGTATGGTTATTCATACCCCAACACCGATGTAAATCTGACAGCGATTGTTAACCGATATGTTTGTTTTTCCAACCCTACGTTTCGGTATATTTACGAGGTAACATTACACGTTATCTGGATATTTGAAGATATCACAAATACCTGGATATCCATCAGTAATGTTCTCATACGTACTAAATATCAGTCTAAATATAATTCTGAAAACTCATCATTATTGTGTTTACATAATTATATTTAGATCGAAATTGAGTACGCACGTTACATCATTTCTTTAATGGGGCATAGAGTGGAACGTTCGTGGGCGAACAGAAACGAGGTAATGTTGGTAAAATAATTGCACTCAAATTTCAGGGACCTGGGTTAATTCTGTCCAATATAAATTTCGTAATTCCAGAGAAGCAAGTACTTCACTCTCTTAAAATGATGTGTAATTTCATTAACAGTCAGTAATAAGTGATTTACTAAATTAAAAGACGCAACCTATACTTCATTTTTTATTTACATACATAAATTTTAGGAAGCTGGTACGTGAGAAAAACAGACGGTCTATTTACAGAAATAGAAAGACGAGTTTACGTCTTTTAAGTCCTTTTTACTCATTTTAGTTTTTATTTGTAAGTATGTTTTAGGCTTGACACACTTCTTAGTGCTAATGAAATTAACTTAAAGCCAACGAAAGTATAGTTATGATTTTTTTAAACACCATCACGTGCCATTATCAAATAATCAGTGTAGCAGACATAAACAAAAGATTACATCAACTAGATATACATACACGGGTTCAACAATCAATATAAAAATAGAAAACAAAAACAACAAAAAACCGATGCAACTTACTTGAACCTTTTTCGATCGCCAGAAACAGAACCAAAACAGTACATGCTATCAAGGTAACGAAGAGAAAGAAAAAGAGTTTTTTCTCAAGAGCAGTTCGTCTTGGACAGCACTGTCCGCTATGCCATATCTTCGGCTCATAGACCTGCCCGTCCTCGTCCATCGAATCTTGATTCCCCAATGGCGTTTTTGACTTCAGTGGCAAAAACTTCACTTCGTTGCCGTTGAGTTCAAACTCAGATCTAGGTAAAAGATTAAAAGTGAAACGGTTTGATATTATTAAAACGTTGAAGGTAGTCGGTTGTAATGTCTTCACCTTGTAAATAATTAAATGACAAGATCACTGATTGGAAATTAGCAATTTTGAGCTAACAAACTACCGTACACTGTAAAAACAGCGTAGAGGATTTAAACGCAAAGTTCCACGCAATGTTGTCCCGTCTTTGGTAACACGTTTAAAAACTAAACGTGTTTAGGCCCGTCCTAATGCGTTTAGGTTTCTGACGTGTTTAGTATTAGATGTGCTTAGGTATTTGGCATCATGATGTCGAATAAATAAGCACATTTTATGCTAAACACGTCAAGATCCTAGGCACATTCAAGTATATCTAAACACGTTTAGCTTTTAAACGTGTCACGCTGCTTTTACAATGTAAACAATAAGACTCTCAATAATAAAGGGTTATTGTAAATTTGAAATACGTAAAATAAACTCTTCTATAAAGTAACTAATCTGCCTTTGCTGCTTTCTTAAATAATCTGAATAATTCTTGTAATCATTTATCCTGACTTCTTAAATAAGTTCAAAATGTTCTTATATTTAAGAACCAAATACATTTAGATGCTGAATAATTATATAGGCCAATCATAACAATTCATTTATTTATATTCATTCATTTCTATAATAAAATACCTAATGTATTAAATTAATGTTTACATGTGAGGCAACAAAGAATTAAATTATAAATATCGTTGTAACATCCTCTTTAACAATTATAACATTCGCATTAATTCCAGTTTGACGTTCACACATCGTATTGAGCTTTCTATTTGCGCGACGACATGAATGTAGGACGGATTTAATCATCCGTGACCGTGCTGCGTCTCTGCACAACGTAGGTTCGGGCCAAAGAACGGCGTCCAATAATTCAGACGACACAAACGACAACTCAAAGTTCTCGCATTCCCAGATGACTCTACGTGACGTGATTACGTTTTAGATCGTTAAGCGTCGTCGAGCTATCAAAAGCTCCTTACTGTTTGCATAGTACACCTGTACTATCTTAGTCCTTGGTTTGAAGGGTTTAATTATGCACACTAATTAAATCAACGAACTTTATGCGTCTCACTGAATATTACATTGGTTTAACATTGGAAAGCCGTGGACAACTGAATTTTAATTAGCGATTAGATACAGAACAATGTTCGGTATCCCTACGTCCTTAATAAACGACATGAATCATGATTAATACACTAAAGTGGCTTACTAACGCATACTTCATAGTTGCGAGATAATTCTTAATAACGGCCAGTAAACAGCAAATAGATAAAAGTGGTCAAACAACAGGCGGCTTTAGATTTGCCATTCAACAAGCATAGAGTTAACCCGGTACATACTGAACGCCAGCTCGTGAGAGAATCACCTCAAGACTAGCAGAGAAAATGATCTTACCACCTTATTACAGTAGCCATTCATTTCAATAATTTTTGCAAGAGTAAACGCACTAATTGAGGGAATTGAGTGGAAATTAAAATCCTGACCTAAAATCTTGCGCAGTTTCAAAATTGAATTACAACCTTGAACAGTTTTAAATATTGCGGAAAGATTATCTGCGCAGTTTTAAAACCGCGCGAAGCCTAAAAACTCTGCACATTTAAAACAAATTGCTTGAATTTTCTAGTGTAATTTTGACGTTGTGCAAAGATTATCTGGGCAGTTGTAAAACAGCGCAAAGCCTCCAAGCTGCGCACATTTAAAATTGCAGGAATTTTCTAGTGCAATTTCGATGTTGCACAAACTACATTGTCTGCGCAGTTTTAAAACTGCGCAAAACTTCCAAACTGCGCATATGTACATATGTTGGCTTGTAATTAGTGCACAAACTGGATACACGAACACTAAGTCGACAAATGCAAAGACAGACTTCGTTGCTATTAACTTTCATTGTTTAAGTTCAGACTTACAATATAAAATGCATAAACGACAAGACAAACTAGAAAAGAAAATGCATAGTCATAGTATAATGTGATGAAACAGATGAAATGGAAAAGGACATAAATACAAGCAACCAATTTTAAGATTGGTAAAAAAGTGGAGACCAACAAAGTGCAGAGGAGAAGCTCTCGTGTGGTCAAATAGGCTTACTTACCTGGCGTAGATAAAGCGGACAATTTTTTTGAGATGCTCTGAGAGGTTTTAGAACGTATTATGCCCCAAGATGTTTTTCTCCCTGTATGATCTTACGAGTCGTGGTCGACGGGGGAAGGATTTACCTATCCAACGGAGGATTAATCCTCCTACGCACTTCCCCACCTGCGGTACCGTTACGATGTGCGTGACATGCGCAGTACTAACAATATGGCAAATTAAAGGCTTGCGGTAACTCGTGTTAGGAGGAGGTCATAGCAATTTAACAATGGCATAATTTGAGGCGTTGGAGAATCGATTACCAACATGTCAGATATATTGTGCACAGATTATTAGGTTCAGCAGTGTTGAAGAGCAATTATGTGGTTCTCAATCAAATATCAAGACTAGAGAAATAATGAACAGTATACGATTGACGAGGGTAGTTGTGAGGCGAATAAGAAAATGGTACGAAAACGTACTGATTTGTTTATATTAAACCTGGTTTCCTTAAAATCGCTACACTGTCGCTACAGCGTTTTAGTGCAATTGATGTATTGCGTAGCAGTCTCCCCGATTCGACCGACAAATCGTTTTTACCGAAAGCTGTCGGTGACAGCGGGTAACGATTGTATGGAAACAAAGCTTTAAATAAATTATAAAATTTTCATTTTTCATTTATACGTTTTCCATTCAATGGTAAATTCCCAATATTAAAAGAATAATAACTATAAGCTTACATCATTTTAAGAACATTTGATGTTTACGACACGAATCATGATATGCATTAGGGGTCTATTTATGGTCGTCACATATAATTAATGGTGATTTACATTATGCCAGCAATGATATAATATATGAATATTGATGATATAAGTTAGATATGATAATTCTGTATCGTATGTCATCTGTTGAGATATGTTTTTAAAAATTCATTAACAGCACACTTAAAATGCTGTAGCACAATAAAACAAACAAAAAATAAACGCAATTATGTTTTAGGCCAATAAATATACTACTGGGGAACAAATCTTTACGCTTGAGTATCTCGATGCATTTAATTATATGCAGTCCCCTCGCTAGCTTTTCAAAACGACACGATCAATGACTTTCCAATAAATTGACATGGTCCACGCGCTTCGTACGTGTTATACGACACTGTCAAGCGTTTCGTATCTCTGAACGCGTTACGTATGGTCGTTATCGATGGAGTATCCGAAAATTGATCATTTGGGAACCGCACAATCAAATGACTTTCTAAAGCAAATTTCCATGGTCCATGCGTTTATTTTCACCGTGCGTTATAATTTGACGGTATTTGCTTTCCATATCGTAACGCTATCATCTAGGCCTATCTATAAGAAATCTGAATTCGGTCGTGTTAAGTCATACATTTTAAGCTGACACGAACTAACGACTTTCCAACCCACAGCTCATTTGTTAATTACTGTACGACCTGTTTTGGTCTAACCCCAAGTCCACGAATTTCCTAAGTTTGTGACGCGTTAAGTAAAGTACTAACGTTTTTTTTTTTTTGTTTTTTTTTTTTTTGGTTTTTTTTTGTTTGCCCTGTATCAATAATATTTTGTTTGGTAAAGGGTGTGCAGTGGTGCGCCTTCCATATACAGTATTAAGATGCCTAAACATGTCCATGCAATGTACATTGACTCTTAAATAATGTATGAACAATCTGCAAGCCTAACCAAACTCTGACGTCATGAATTTTCACTGACTAACATTAATATTTAGGCCTATCATTTCTATGAATGTTGAAAATATTTTAAGAAGAGTTGAAAATCCGCGTGTTGCAATTGCCTGACCGCATTGTATTTTTCTCTCAACCATGGCAACAGGTCGCCAAGAGAAAATCTTTAAATGTCAGAATTATCTTTGAAATGTTGAGTCATAATACCAAAGATTATAATTTCACATTTTAGTCAAAATGTATTTGACACCTATTCAGTTGAATGAATTTAACCCTTCGTTGCGAATCATAGCATGGCAGTATGAACATGCACTACATTGAGCTGCTGTTTGTAAACATTTGGAGACAAAACTGACACAGCTTAACATATTGCAAGAGTAAGTCAACCAACGCGATCAAGCGTAGATCACGTATAGCCGGTGATGATAATAATAGTTACGGTGACGACGATATTTTTATCATGGTAATGAAGACGATAATAACAACAGCAACAACGACAAAAGCAGCAACAACAATAACAACAATAATATGTTTTTTTAAATATATACTGTAATAACTGTGAAGCGGCTCTAAAATGTTACCCGTATTTCTTCTATCAAGTGATTGTAGGCAACCAGGGAATTAACAGTGTAATTTCACTGTTCCATGAGGTAACATAATCAAATTACGGTACGTACTGCTCTGGAAGGATGAACATTCATTAAAAACCTGTCCGTAGTTTAAAGATGAACAAATAAAAATGTACAATTCTAATCTTCTTAATTAAATTATTTAACCGCATATATAAATTGTGATTACTAATTAAAACCTAAACCTGGTGTTGCCTACGTTGGTCGCCGGGAAAGCAGACTCTTGTGTTTGTGATTTTTGTTTTCTTTATTTGCTAGATTTTCTAGTGCAAAGTTTGCTTTTTAAAATTTCGTTCATGTTTATAATGCAATTTTATGAAGATATATTGTATATGAATCGACACTTACTGACAAATGCGAAAACTACAATACTTACATTTCCGATGTTCTTCCGTTTTTATGTGAACTTTTAAACATATTGACTGAGTATTCAACTCACCGCAGGTAGAAAACATTCAGTTGGTAATATGAAAGACGTCTTTAAAATTGATCCGTATTGCTTGCTATTTTTAGAAGAAAAATAACAATGGTATCAGTGAGTAGGCCTATTTTCTGAGTAAATGCTACGGACTCGTAGCTAGCTTCGACTGATTTGTCGCCTACCCGAGTTTACACAAGCGGCAATGCGACTTAGCTTGTCCGAGCGTCAATGGCCTAGCACAGTCTACACGCGCAAACGACTAAATACTCAATTGAACAGTGATAGCCAAGTGCATTTCTTATATTAGCAGAAAGCTGATTATTCTCGCACCGTTAACCTCGATGTTAAAGATGTCATTAACTCGTTGCGTGAAGACAATCAAACTGTCTAGATAAAGCGTTCCTCAGTGCTGTCAAACTCAGTACGTAAATACTTCACTCTAGTATTACATTGCAATAACCCTATTCGTTTTTTCCAGTAAAGTATGCGAAGCAATCATATACAAATGTAGAAATATTTCTGAGAACGAATTCATTTGTAGATTGAAATCGATACATTACATTATTTTGTTGACATGGGCCTACTTCTATGGTAAAATGATTGCGAACTGCCGACCATAAATCCATACGCCAATATTTTTCTCAAGTCTGATTGGTCAATGCGTGTAGTGTGTAAGTGCGTTGTAACGAACTTCATTACTACAATCTAGTTAAAGTGGAATTTTCACTATTTGTCATTACTACTTGGCGAGCTCGCCATCACCCGCATATTACCTGTTGAAATTCATGTAAACATCATATAATCGTACAATTACTAAACCTGGCTGTGTGGTACGGTCGACGGTAGCCTCACTTGCATTTACACGCATATGTCTACTGAGAACATACGAGAGACACTTTACACTGAGAGTGAAAATAGATATTGCATTTAATTATACTTCATATCGTTTAAATAAAAATTAGATACTTTCAGTTAGATGTTGTAACGTATCAATCTAGTTGGTACAATTTCACTTTGTATAGCGTTTTAAAAATGTGCGGATAATAAACACAAAATGACGTTCATGATCATTAAGGATATTAAAAGTGTAAGATTACGCGTATACGACTGTTCCCATCTAGGAAGGCCTTTAAATGATTTGAAATTATCACTTATTGTGATCATTCGTAATATAGTTGTTTGTATTTTCAACTAGTCGAAGATATAATCAACTAGTCATGGAAATATCCAACTAGAGTTGTCGATATCAACAAGACGTAGACATATTCAAAGTCGTGGACATATTCAACTACTCGTAAACAGATTCAACAAGTCCTGGATATAACTAAGCCAGCTCTTAATGTACAGCTAGTAACATAAAATAATTGAGTATAGTATAGAGAAAATGGGCAAATACGTCAACACATTCACAATGAGGACTGTCAAATACCTACAAAGTCTGCAAAGAAAATGATGCTTTGATCTCGATTCTACAAAATACCGTGAAGTGTCTATTGGATCTGTACTAGCAACGAAACAATGAACATAATACTTACCAAATTAAATGACTTCTACAAGAACCAGCTCTTTAAAACGCAATTGGTTTTCAGGGTAGATAAAGAATGCAGTGATGGGCATTTACTGATGCAACTCAAATGGTTTGACCAAAAGTCAAAAAGCGAACTTTATAGTTTATATCTGCTTTATTCGCCTGAAAGCCGCATAAGACCGTGTATACAGAAAATATTTATTCATGAGTATTATTAAGGGCAAAATACACACGGGTCTACCCAAAACCATCATTAATCTTGAACCACTCTACAATTCAAGATTCAGGATTCAAGATTTCATTTATTGTCATATACAAGTAATGTCTCGCTAATGAAGACCCATCTCAACAATTCTCCACCAGCGCATGAGTTCGTCAAAGAGAAAATGAAAAACTCTTCGCCTAATATTTATTACATTGTTTACACACACCGCTGCGATAGATGGGACAATCGAAGGTCTAAATATTAATTCCTGGGCCTACAAACAAGGCTCAAAGAACTCCATCTCTCTCTCTCTCTCTCTCCTATTTAGGATGTACACACTAATTACGAAGTCGGGTGTGCAGACGATTTGGTCCTAAATAGCTGGAAAGCAGAGATCGTCAGTACTGTACATTGTCAATACCATGTACATTGTTTTGAAAGAATTCGGTCTAGGCCCGGCAGATCAACTAGAGTAAAAAGGAAAGTATCACTATGGTATTACTGGCAAGAGTTAACTGATGGAGTGTACCCCAGCTTAATTTCCAAATTGGCAATACCAGCACACACAAGGAAATGCTTTAAAGTTTGCAATAACCACAACATATAGAATTCTTGCTGAGCCACAGAGCTTACCATGACTGGAGCTTATCAAAGTAGCATGAAACAGACGAGTTTGATGTTCCCTTTGGGAGGGACGATGGTCCACCACAGGTTACTCCCAGCAATTTGCTGGTACCAGCTGATAGAGCTGGGTAGACCATGGGTGACTGAAGCAATGTAGGCCTATATAAAGTGTCTTGCCCAAGGATACAAGCGAAATGCATTGAAGAATTGAAACCCCGACCGCGAGATGGTGGGGAAACCAAACCATTATACCACAGAAAATAGAACAGTTCTATTTTCTCTATGATTATACGTAACTATAAATTAAAGCATTTTTGATTTGTGCCTGCTGAGCACTCATACGTCGATAACGGCAGAATACATCATATATAAATTATATAAAATTAATTGCAGCGCGAATCAATAACGATAACGATAGAGTCGACAGATAAATTCATTGTATAATGTCATGGTTGATGATTATTTTCACTTAATGTCAACGCAGACGAAAGTAATAATTTTAGAACAGGATAAATTGTTCTTTTAAAGATAAATTAAATATTCATAAAAAAAATAACTGTCATTGTAATTTTTGTTTGATAATATTAAAATATATGGTTTTGTTTAATAAATATCTAGTGTAAATTTTCGTATACGTTTTGTCACTCTAATTCATTTACCGTGTGTTCGTACATTATGAAATCCATTCTTTTTGTATCAACGTATAATTGATATTCGATTTTGTTTTATTTTTTGTTCAAGCAAGAGTTAATCGTAACTGCGACTTAAGTATTTTCAATCTTATCTGATACTTGCTGGTATGAAAAAAGATACCTTAAAATGCACGCACGTGCAAGTTTGTACAGATGAGTTCGTGAATTCTATTTTCTTAGAAATATACGTTTTTCTTAGAAATATTGCATAACCCGGAAACAAAACAAACTTAATTAACGATAAATAAGGGATTTTTAAAAATTCATAAGTATGATATATTACTAGGCCTATCTTTGTTTCATGTTGCCAATATGGATATAAACGGTAGTTTACAATAGATCAAAACTGCTATGTCTTTTATTTAATTAAAAGTGGGTTAAACATAAGGTTTCTTGTCATCGCCGGCCACACTAAGCTTTATTAAGGAAATCTGCTAAAATCGTAACGCGAAATCATCAACGATGTATGAATTGCTGCGTGTTTCGTTTCGATATAACATGGCAAGATTAATGTGGACGACACATGCTGAAAATCTAATAGTTTTGCTGGGCCTAATACGCCAACAGGGAATTTTCATTAAGCTGGAATAATATTTCTAAGCATGAGAACGTGAGGACGAGATACTATCCAGAGAGTTGTTTATAGAAATGATTGTAATGGATGCGACATCACGGTTAATTCTCTCATCGCCCGGTAAAGTCAACCATGCATATGCAACCAATTGGACAATACATAAATGATCACTTGCTTTTCCTGCCCCAGCTAACATCACGAGGAAAATGTAAACTACAGATCACAGTAAAACATTCCTATGGTAAAATATTTTAATTAACCTACCAGAGAAAGAGAATGTATGATTGGCAAACTTTGGGTACAATTTTGCGACAGAGATGGCGCCCTTTACCGATTTGACGGCCAAAATTCTAGTCCGGAAAATATAATCTACGCTGACGATTAATAACAAGTAATACAAAAAATATTCTGATATGGACCAATCAACAGAAAGGTAACTGAAAAAAAAAATTGATTATCAACCATTTTGAATTACCGGTTAACGCATCATGGAACCTATGTTAGTATCCTTGAACAACTCATCAAACATCTCCATTAACAATTTGACGTCACGTGTATAGCCCAGTGGCGGATCCAGAAATTCGAATAGAGGGAGCCAGGGAGGGATTTTCACAGAACAAAATTTATGATTATGCCATCTCTAGATTGCCGGAAAAGGCATTCTCAGATTTGAATTTAAGTTTCTTTTACTCTCTACTTCTATACTTTGAAAAAATATAGTTGCGGGCTGCCCCCTTGAATCAACCACTGTAGAACTTTAACACTGCCCGGTTTGGAATGTCATTAAACATCCACTTTGAAACAAAACCACCTTCACAGACTTTTTCCAAAATAAATGTCAGTGAAATTGGTTTTAGTTTTTTTTAAATAAAATAATTTAAAGAATTCTTTTGTTGAAAGAATTAAGTATCAGTATAAGTTCACAACGTGCATTAAGGTGTGTACGGTTGTACCATAGGATCCAAAAATCGAGTTCAGGGGGTAGCGGAACGTACTCTGGGCATAGAAAGAAAGATATAATTTATCATCGACCACCGAGACTATGTACTGCGGCTTAGGATACTGTATTCTGAATTTCGGTTTTATTTATTATTATTAATATATATAGATATAAATATCAACAATATTATATTTTAATCAGCAAAGCTCATTTAGCTAAACGATTGTAATCACTGTTTATGTATTGAACTATATTTTAAGTAAGTAGCCCTTTCAGCTGCGCGCTAAACCTTGACGATCCTATTAGACATTCCTGGTTTAATTTTATTGCTAACCTCTTTTGTGTTTCTGCTATATTGGGACTTGAATGTAAGATATGACAACACACCTAATTCGGAAAAACGTTTAAGCATTGTGCAATATGGTCCATCAGTGAAGTCTTTTGGTAGAGCAAAGAATCTTCTTCCAGTAAACTGCCCCATTCACCACAAGAAGGACCCACTCGGAAGACTTCTTTGGGCTTAAAGAGATCAGCATCACGAAGGTCTCTTGGTCCTCGGTTCAATTCAATTCACTGCTCTCGTTTCAGCTAAATATATAACCAACTTTTATTTAAAAAGTATAGCTCAACCAAATACCATATACTGTACAGTTGTATTTTAAAGGGATAAATGCAAGTATAAAAAAAAATCATCTTTCGAGTGAGATAATAAATTTATTACTTTAACGGAATACTATTGATAAATAAATTACTCGTTGCAAATAGTTGTTTGAAAAGGCCTGGTTCTGGTTCTGACGGATAACGCCGACCTCCTAAGGACTCCAAAAGTGTATAACAGATGGGATAGAAATAGAATCCACTCCACCACAGTTTAGGACGCGCAGCGTTTCAACAAGTACAAGTTAAGGTATATGAATTAAATCCACTTAAAAAATTGTGAAGTCAATATTTCTGAAATATTAATACTTATTATGAATTATGAATGGTCAAAAGCCGGGTGACAAAGGGCCAGGTGCCAAAAGGACCGTACCTACGTTTAAGTGTTAATAATGGTGTTGTATCAACAAATTGCGAAATATTTGTTGAAAATCCATTATTTAAAATTATTCTTCCAAAGATCCTTCATGTAGGTTGTCCCTATTCAGTCGAAACACAAGGTCGTTCTTTTAAAGGCTATAAATCCAAGGCCTGCCCACAATTGGTAAATTAAGCAAATTGTGTGATTGTGTCAGTCTATCTGTACTACAATCAATCTGAAAATGGGAAGATAAACTCCAAAGAATGAATGACATGCGCGGCATATAGGCCTATCACCAGCAATCCCCGACTCAATGCATATGTAATCTACATTTACTAAAATACGTTGAACGCGAATACTAATTTCGGAGTTTCCTGGCAATTTTAATTGTTTTTGTTTTCTTTGGTTGACTTTTTGTTGTCTTCTTTCTTCTGAGATATTATTATTCTCCAATCACTTATCCACCATAATGTTCGTCTGTTATTCTATAATTATTTTATGTTCTACTATTGCCTGATATATTTAATTACAGTCTTCACCCGTCTACTGTATGATATATTATTGTCTAATATTATTTATTATCGTCTGCTCACTTCTGACTAATTCACTCATCGAAGTATGACACTACTCTAAATTATGAAGAACGCTGTTAGATAACGTCTTCAGCTGGCGATATATAATTTCGTCATGTTTTATCATCGTCTGCTTTTTTCAATTATTGTCTACTCACTTTTGACTATTTCAATCTACACTATTCTAAATCATGAAGAATGCTATTAGTTAACCGTCTTCATCAGATGATAATGATTTCATCATGTTTTAAAAATAACATATTTATTTTTATAAAACATGCATACGTCACTGAGAGCCGCCTGGAATAATTTTCTTATATTGAACTCCGGTCAGATGTTTTGTTTTATTCTGGTAAATAATGCGAGAACGCTTTTTATAGCCTAACTTTAAGCTAATGAAATTATGTTCAGATTTACTGTAAGAAGCCTTACGTTTGTAAATTCGTTAAAAATAGACACATGGATTATAATGCATGACGTAGGCCTAATATATTATTAAAATCATATTTATTATAACTTTATCTAACCACCATAGATAATGGATAATCTGGAAGTACTCAATATGGTAAACCCATCAACAAAAATCTGACAAGTGCACAAGCATTGAGAAATGATACAATTAAGAACAGAATAAGATGCAGCCGAGGCGGAGAAGTCGTTAACTACCCTCTTATACACATCTAGATGTGTATAAGAGACAGATATAGAAACGCTCACACACGCAGGGCCTAAGTAGAGCTTTGTTTAAACTAGAAACTAAGGTTACGTAAAAAAAATAAATGGGCCTGTACTAAGATATTAGCGGAGTTCATTCATCACTTGGGGCCAAAACCATAATGACTCGGACAGGTGTTATGTAGTGACGTTGAATTTCCTCCAGGTATCTTGAGTACTGTCAGTTAAACTTTTGTACATGACTGCAGTAGGTGAAATTAAGAACTATTTCTTCAGAATTTACATTCAAAGTGTAGAGTTTACAGAACTTGGATAAAAAAAATTAAAGTGGTGAACTACTATTACTATTAATATTCTCGTTAAACTGTGCTACACAGTTATTAGCTTAATTTAATCGCGTAAATTACAACTTCTACGTACAGCAGGATATAAATAAATATGTAAAGCTTTTAAACGAAACACGCTTACAGATTGACGCTGATTCAGCTGGACCACGTGATTGGAATTCGAGTATCTTAAAAAAGATTGACATTTAAATCCTTTTCAAAGATTGTGTTTTATCGTCCTCAAGTTTTTATTCATCATTATAATACCCTGATGCGTTTTTTTAAGAAGAAGCCTATTAAAACCAAAACTTAGTCAATGACACAATACTTGAAATTTTTTCTCGACGGATCATAAAACTCGCGTGAACTCAGGTCCCTTTAAACTACTGTGCTATGCACACCCACAACGAAAAAAAAAAGACAATAGGAAAAAAAAACTCAGCATATAGTGATATACGTTCAATGTCATGGACCTAGTATGAGTTAGTCAAAGTTTGTCAATGGCACAATACTTACAATTGATTCTCGATCGATCAGAAAACTCGTGAGAACTTAGGTCCCGTTAAACTATTGTGCTATGAAAATCGTCAACGAAAAAAAAAAAAAAAACAATAGAAAAAAACTCAGCATAGTGATAGACGTTCAATATCCACCGTGGACCTACTATGAGTTAGTCAATGTTAGTCAATGGCACAATACTTAAAATTGCTTCTCAACGGATCACAAAACTCGTGTGAACTCAGGTCCCGTTAAACTACCGTGTTACACACACCCACAAAAAAAAAACACAAAACAAAAAAAACAAACAAAAAAACAAACAAAAGAAACAAAAAAAAAAAAAATCAGAACAAAATTTAAAAAAACAATAGAAGAAAACGATACAGCACAGCGATAGGCGTATCCACCACAGACTTAGGCTACTATTTCCAAGGTACAGCTCCTCTGAATGATTATATTTGTTTACAGATATCTAGATACAAAACAATTAGGTTATCTATAGCCCTACTTGGAACCAAAATAAATTGTGGTATTATTTACCTGCCTTGGTTGAACACTGTGCTTATGTTCTTTTTTTTTTTCTTTGAAGCTGTCACCTATAAAGTAGTTTAACAGCCGAGTATACAATTAGTTTTTTCACTCACCTTTTCACCCGCTTGATTACAGAGTTGCTAAATCGGGTCGACGATTGCAGCTTACTCCACACTCGCAGTGATGGATCGCAAATCGCAAATGAGATTCTAAGAATCCGAACTTTGAAAATGACTTTAAGAATCAGAAAAACCACGAAAGAATTCTTTGAATGACTAGGGTTAACAGAGAAGTGCTAAGTAGTCACAGTGCAGTCTGCATATATTTCTCACAGAGTGTAACAAAGTTAGAAATTGGTGATAGTACGACCCTCTGCCGTAAAGTTTCCGGTTGCGAGTAACGCCCGCCTTGACGGCCTTCTGTTAGGGTAAAAGGCTCCACGAGGAGTGGGTAAACACTGGCTTTACGTCACAACAATTTGTAAACATTCAGAAGATTAGTTAGAGTTGGTTAGAGGTTGCGGTGATGACATTTGTGCACAAAGTCCATTTACACGGTCTATTCAAAAACGTATCAATCAAAAGAATTTCTCTACCGGGAACAAGCAGTGTGATCCGTGTGTATACACCATAGAGGGCGGCGACGATATTTAACGATTTTAAAAGCGGTAAACATTTTTATATTTTAAAAGGAGAATTTTACCGATTTTATACAATTTGACGGCTGATTTACAATAATCTGGTACATTATATTCCATTTTTTAGAATTACAAATCTCGTGCGCGTTCGTTACGTAGCGTAGACGCTCTAAACTAAATTTGTGATGACGTACTAGGAGCATCCTCCCTCTAAGCTTAGCGACAAGACAGGCCTTTGTAATGTATAGGATTAGGATGATTCTAGACGAGTTTTTTGTATTATTACTATCCTTGTATTTGTATGAAATAATAATCATCGAATGGCCCATGTAGGTAAAGAAATAATTGTAGACCTGATGAAGAAGACAGGACACTGAACGTCGGACAGTGAAGAAATAATGATAAATATATATAATGCATAATGGTGACTATGTCACCGGTAAATCGAACGATCTAGGTTGATTGTGAACCGATAAAAACGGAAGAAAAATGGGTATACTGTCATCAGTAATAGCATTACTCTGGTAATGTTAGTTATGAAGTTTACCAGACCTATACCGTATGTTATTGAGGTTGTTTATATGTTGAAGTATGTGTACGGCATGAAGATAATCAATGAGGCTAAATAAGAGACTACTAAGACAATCGCCATGTTTTATTAAATCCATTTATTTTGATTTTTGTCAAAAAATAATATATATATAGGCTATATATATATATATATATACACATACATATCGAATTTGAAACTACATATTAAATTTTATGTGCAGTCAATTATATTTACAATAAAGAAATATAGGAGTGATATTGATTTATAAGGCGGCTTTGCTCATTTCATGAATCAGATCAAGAGTGATCTCACTACAAATGACGTCAATGTTTGGCCGAATTTCTGGAGTTATACTCTTACAGTGACGACTAATATGAATGAGTGAAAAAGTAACGATCGTCTTGCTGATAGCTTCAAGGATGACGCCGAAGCTGTACATGTCTGATGCAAAACTAGGTGGTGTGTTAGGAAAGAAGAGTTCTGGTGCGTATTCGGGATGTCTCTTCATGCGGCCGACTCGGTCTTCATCTTTAGTGTTGTTCAGCTGGAAGAAGTCAAACGGGGCTGCTGCAGTGCAAACGGATCCAAAGTCGGTGATTTTGGCGGCCATTTGATAACCGTTGTGATACAGAAGAACATTCCTGGTGGCGAGGTCATTGTGGATGAAACCATTTTTCTGTAAAACTTTGATACCATTTCCAATATTGAGGGCTACATTTAGTCCGTCAGTCGGGCGTTCTAGTTCAGCAGTTGCCAAAGCTTTATACAATGTCAGGGATTTGAAGGTGGTTGGATTTCCGATAAACTCCATCACAATACCACAGTGAGTCTGTGATTTTTTAGAATAACTGACACCGTAGATTTGAGGAAATAGTTGTTTGCTTTCCTTAGATAGCTGAAGCATAACTCTGGCCTCAAACGAAAAAGAGAGCTTGTCAGTGAATTGCAGTAATTCGTCTTGTGTGTTGTCTCTGAAGCAAGATTTTGTGGCTACAAGTGGGCCTTTGAAACCACCGAGACGTTTAAGGTGAACTTCACCGTAACTGCCACTACCAAGTACAACCTATAGTAGGAAGTAGTAAAGAAATGATATTATTAAACATAAAGTTCCGTGCTTGCTTGAAAACCTAAGCTAATTTTAATTTTTAAAAATAGTGTAAAAACGTAATCCCTAAGAAGGCATAACAGGCCTATATCCAACTATCTATAACTGTATTAGAACTTTTATTACTCTGATTCTGTCAGACTTTTTTTCATTGTTATGCATATAAGTTTAATATGTATGAGATGTTACCTTTTGGCAAAATTTCTTAACTGGATATAGATAATCGGTTGTCAAGCATGGAACTTCCCTGGGAAGCAATTCGTCCATTGTTCTGACTTCACTGCGCATGTACTGCATCCAATGTAATACTTTTGGCGAGTCCATGATATCCACCAGCTGATCACCTCCACCGTTGTGGGTTGGGTGAGTTCTACAATAGCCACATTTGCCAGGCTGTCCACACATCTTCGGACATACGGAAGACACATTGTTGGATTTGCTTCCACTGTCTAAAGTTACAGTATGCTGGGTGGTAGTCTGGTAGCAGTTTGCGATAGGTAGCACGTGGGCGATCTTGGTAGAGGGAGCAGCACTGACTTTATGAGAAAAGTTGACATTGCGGCTTTCAATAGAAGCCTCTAGTGCTGGTACGTTCTGGACAACATCCATCAGACACCACATCCTAATCCAGTTGATGAGCACAGCCATGCGTAGTGGTGGTACAACAGTATACATGTCATTTGCATCATCAGAGGTAGAATTTGTAGCTGTACAAGTATGTACGATAGTACAAAAGCAGCACATAAAATATTTACTGAAGAAATCAGCAAAGGCTGCACGGCTATAAGAAAATAAACCGCACTGCATAAGCCATGTGAAATTCAAATTACAGATCTCCCTCTAATTAAAGACCCCTCCAATTAAAGACCACTTCTCTGTGGTCTCAAATTAACATTAATTAATGTCTTTTATCGTTATTATTCTAATTAGAGACCAAAGCTTTTAAAGACCATGGAAACCCTGGTCCCAAAAGGGGTCCTTAATTGGAGGGAGACCTGTAGTTAGAAGTCATCGTTGTTTATTATCATCTTCATTCATGCTATTAAAGTATAGTACATCGTTGTTATTCTTTCAGTGTTGTATAGGCCCTATATTTACCTTTTTGTACCAAAGGCGCGTAATGGGCGAAGTTTTACCCAATCTTTCCACGATCTTCTTGGCATTATGATCCTAATAATAATAATAATAATAATAATAATAATAATAATAATAATAATAATAATAAAAGTAGCAGTAGTAGTAGTAATAATAATAATAATAATAATAATAATAATAATAATAATAATAATAATAATAATAATAATAATAATAATAAAAACAAATAGTCAACATTGCAATAATAATTTCAGTGTGCAATTACTGATGAATAAAAAAATGTATCATAATTCATAATCTTAAATATTAAAGCCAGGCTCCGGAGGTAATACTATGTTGTACAACTGATTTTTGTAAGACACAAATACATATATGTTGACAAACAAAAAAAAAAAAAAAAAAAACTCGAAAGTAGTTATTATTTAAATACAGCTTTTTAAATAATTTTCTTTTTTTCTACCTTTTTACCCAGTTTTTAAATATTCAAAAATCTGTATCTAATTAACCGCTACTGGATTTTCGTCATATTTATGCTTTTTGCTTAGAAAAATATTTGAAATGTTTTTACTCTGCAGTCTGACTTTAAGAAGTTTCACTTACCCTAGAAGTTCGCGTGTCAGGTAGAAAATGATAATCGTAACATATAATAGGCTTATGTATCTAAAAATATAAATTTATAAATGCTTAACTTAATAAACAAATATATAACTTTATATTATAAATATAGACTTGCTAGACAATGCGCGTGTACAACTAATTCACTTGCACGCTAGATTTCTCGTCATTAGGCCTGCCTGACGCACATTCAATGTTGAAAAAAAATATTGAAAATTGAAAACCTTAGCCTATTATAGTAGTATGTCAATATATGAACAAGTTTTAAATGAAATTAAACGTACGGTTTCGTAAAAACACGAAAACTTACGGAGCTTTTTTTTTGCTGTGTTCACTCTGGAAAATCCAAGTAAATTTTGTGTTTGTGTTCTTTGACATGGTAACTCTGATCCCCTAGACTACCGCGTTCATACTACGCGTGCGTATGTATTGGCGTGGATTTCCGCAATTAACGCACACACTCGTGTAGGAGCTCCACGGAGACTAATGGTGGCGGATAACTTCACATACTAAAGAGGGCGCGATACAGCGGGCGTATTTGAACGTTTCAAGTCGTAAAAACATACATAACAATTGGTTTGTTTTTCAATTAAAAATGTAATATTAGTAGCTGGATTGCCCATGTTTGTATACATTTCTATACCTTGGTAAGTCTGTTTTATATTTGTTGAAGTTATTGTTCATTCCATAATTCCATTTAGAGCTAAACAGGTCCGCTTAGCTAGCTAACCTAGCCTACACGACACCTGGGTAGGCCCTAGGCCCTCCACTAGCTAGTCAAGACTCGCGGAAAGCGGAGTCTTTCGCAACCATAGAAAGCCTGCCTAATATTGTACAGTACTGCCTTGTGTGTGAATGGAATTACTAATCTAAAGCAAAGATTGAAAGAAGTTTGCTGATTATTTATTTAATAAATATACATTAGGCCTACATGTGTTACGTGTTAATACCAAGGACATATAATATGGGCGCTGTACCCAACCATACCCCAGGGCTTATGGATGCTGGTCAATTTTTTACTTCTTCCAACTCGTATTCGTAAACAACTTTGTCTTCGCATCCAATTTAGGTCCAGTCTACGCGTACCGTATTAGCTGACTCGTATACAGTAAACATCTTTTTTGTCAACTTGTACGTAAAATCATTAAATAACTTAATAGTTTTGTTTTGAATTGTTATGTTTTAATGTCACAAAATTCGTAACTATACTTTCCCTTGTTTCGTGGCTGAAATAGTGTCCCAAGTTAATAGGGTTGTGTTTAATAGAGGAGTCCTGCTTAAATTCAGGATCCAGAAAAAAAAAAACAAAAACAAAATTGAATGTTGTAGAACTGATTTTTTTAACACAGAAAAAGGTTGTTGGACAAAAAAATGGGAATCGGTGAATAAAGATACAGATTTTGGAATATTTAAAAACTGTTGGTAAAGCAGCGTAACTGCTCTTTTTACACCTTTTTCCCCCAATTTTTAAATATGTTTAGCTAGTTAGCACCCCTCACCTAATTATGAGCCCCCCAATTTCAAGGCTTGTACAAAAGCCACTGGGCATAACAGCCTAATAGACTTTACAATGTGTTTACATTTTTTTTTAGTATGGTCAAGAAAAAAGATTTTTGTATACCAGCTGAAAATAATGGCGGGAAAGGTGTCACCGTCACTTACAGGTGTTATGTGGGAAGACGATCTTCATCCTTTACCATCTGTGAAAATTCCAACGCCAATTCTACGGCCCTCATGTCCTCATGCCTTTGACCCTCTCCTGACTGTCACCCCAGAGAAGAGCAATCGTTTGGGACAGTGTGTTGGTAAAAGCAACAACGGTAAAAATGTTGAAAATAATAACAAGCAGAAAGGTCACGTTCGATTTGCATTGGGGGATCAAAAACCAAAACACCAATCTGGAAAAGATATTTTTGCTGTGATCAGAAATAATAACACAGAAAAACCTATAGGAAAAAAGTCAACAGGACGGTACCATGATAGTTCAAATAGACCTAAAACTATTTTGAAACCAAGGTTACCGACTAGTTCAACCAATGGAAATAAAGTTGAAATTCAAGCAAGTCATTATCAACATGAGGGCCGAATGGCATCTTCCTCATCAAGGTTAGAAAGGCCTAAACTGCATTCAACTGGTATGTTGGAGCACAGGCTTCAAAACATGGAATTAGAAGTATTTGATGCAGAAAGCGCTGTTGCAAGGATGCTTCAGGAATCTGAGAGAGTGCGGAATGAGTTTGTGGAACGAGTCGCTGAAGCAGTAAATGTGCCTCAGGACTACAAAAAATATTCTGGTAAAAAGTGCAAATTTTTGTTTGTATCAAACAATTTAATTTTTTCTTTGAGTAGTACTAGTAGTTTAAAGTCTTATTATGAGGCTAGTGAGTTAATTTGTTTTTCTTTTTTTCATGAAAACACACTCTTTATTGTTTTCCAGGATTGGTGAGTATAGATGTTCCAGCAGAGGGGGTAGTGAACCCTGTTGTTGAGGAAAAGGTCATTAGGACTAAGAAGAGCAAAAGGAAAGACACGGCGAAGGTAAACTACTATTTAATTTATTTACTTGTTGAGGTAAAGTTGAACTTGCTTAATACCCTATTCAGACTACACTCTGTTGCGATTGGTTGCGACGTAATTGGTAGTAATCCTAAACTGATAATATTACTCCTGATTGCAATCAACGAGCGCATTCAGACCAACACAAAAAACTTTATTTGCTAGGGCCTAAGCCTCCAGTGGCTAGGCCCGTGTTGACTGATCTCGGCCAAACAGTGCCTGTCGAATTTATTGCAATCAGATTCCGTGGTAATCAGGAGTAATGTAGATTGTAGCACCAAATCGCAACAGGTAACAATTGTGATATATACCCTATTCAGATTACACTCTCCTGCGATCAGTTGCGATGTAATCGGTGGTAATCCAAAACTGATTACTCCCGATCGCAATCAAAGAACGCATTCAGACCAACACAAGCAAACTTTACATTCTAGGGCCTAGGCCTCCAGTGTCTAGGCCTATGTTGCCTGACCTCAGCCAAACGGTGCCTGTGGAATTCGTTGTGATTCATTGAGATCAGATTCCGTGGTAATCGAGAGTAATAAAGATTGTAGCACCCAATCGCAACGGGTAACAATTGCGATATCGATTACATATCGACTAGTATTGGTGAGCTTTCACACACGATTTTACTTTGCGATTGGGTGTCGCAATTGCTACAACCGATCGCAATGCGATGCTAGTCTGAATGGGGTATTAGATTACTGAACAACTACTATTGGTGAGCTTTCACACACAATTTTAATTTGCGGTTTGATGTGACAAAATTGCTACAACTGATTACAATGCGATTCTAGGCAAAATAGGGTGTAATTTGAATCCAAAATGGCATTTATAACATTTTTGACTTAGATAATATTTGACTTACAGATTATAAATTAATGGAAAATAACAATTTCATTGGCGGATCCAGGAATTTGAAATAGAGGGGGCCTAGAGGGTACATCAGTGGCGGATTCAAGGGGCCCCCAACTGGCCCAGGCCCCATCAAAATTGTTTTTTTAAATAGAGATATAAAGCATCTAGAGGTGTCATTTAATCAAAAAAATTTTTTACCTCAGCACCAATTATGGTGGGGATGGGGTGGTATAGATCCTCCATCTGTGGAAGTACCCCTCCCTGGGCCCCCTCTATTTTGAATTCATGGATCCGCCATTGTACACAAATCTGCCATTTTCTACATGAAGAAAATTTGTTGTGGCACCTCTAGATGGCTGGAAATGGCACTTTCGGATATAAATTTGGTTAAAATTTTCCCCTTTTCTCCATTTTATTTGCAATTTTGAAAACCTTAGGGTCCCCGAGCCAGCTTGGGCCCCCTTGAATCCACCACTGAATTTGGCATGTAAAATAAGATTGACTTCTTTAAATTATTCGAGTTATGGAAGGTCAAGTTTAACTGTATAAACAAATTCTTTGCAACAACGGAGCTGAGCTTTATACAAATATCCAAAATATATTGTCAAGTTTTAAATTATCAATATTAACATGTGGACTATAAAAATTACAAATTATATCGAAGTGCATCATTGTATTCTTATCTTACAGCCATCAACTGTAAAAAAACAACCAGACATAATGGAGTGCTTCCGACCCGACATGCTGACTGACATGGCAGACCTGTCATCCGTCAATCATGCCCCTCATTACGAGGTCACCCCAACAGTTGTGCCAATTGAATCTGCGTTCGATATTTATAGACACATTGAACAATGGCAGGCCTTATAGCCAAAGATAGTGTTTAATGGTGTCAACCTGGATTTGTGAGGATTGTGGCAGCATCATGCATGCACATTGTTAAAAATGCAATCATCCAGAACATTTCATCATGTGATTTGCTAGGAAAGTAGAGATTGAGCTCAAGCCCATCTGTATCATTCTGTGTCTGGTTAAAATGTTTTTGTATATGCAGAGCTAAGATAAAGTGTAGTGTATAAACTATGATGGCACATGGAATGGCCATAATATTGAAATGTGGGGTAGGGGTTGTTTAATATTAAATTCAATATCAAACATTGCATGCTGATGATTAAAAGTTGAAAATCTACAAGTTTTTCTGACATTGATCAGGGTGGCCCTGGGGCACAGCAATGGCTTTGGCAAAATATGAAATGTATCACAAATTACTAGCCCAGTAACTCTTTCATGAGCAAATGTTTACACATACCTGTAGTAAACCATTTGGACCTTAAGGTCAGCTGTACATAAATATATACTGTATTGTGAATACCTATTATATAAACTCTAAGTAGGCGTGGTTGGCGCATCAGTTGTGGCCTGGACTCCCAACTTTGAGGTCGGGGGTTCGAAACTCTTGCTGTGCAAGTCGCTTGTGTCCTCGGGCAAGGCACTTTATCTACGGTACTCTCTCTCCACCCAGGAGTACAAGTGGGTATCTGGTAGGTTCAAACACAGCCTCCTGCGCTGAATACAGCTGCAATATTATGGAATTCCCCATGTGCTTGATCCAGTGGTAATAATGTTCAAGAGCCTCGAGGTTGTGTCAACGTGAGGCGCTATATAAATCCAGAATTATTATTATTATTAATTCTATGTAATGATGGTTCTATAATAAAATATGTATTATATTTAATGAATGTTACAAACTGTACAGACTTGTGTTCATAGGTGCACTATCGCATATACCGTACTCGCGCGAATAAGCGCCCGGGCGCTTAAAATATGTTTTGCACTTTTTGAGGGGCACTTATCAAAACAGAGTGGAAATTGAGGGGGCGCTTATAGAAATAGATGAAAATCGAGGGGTTCTTATGAGAACTATTAAATTCAAGAGGCATATTTTGAATGAAAAACGATTATATCATCATCAGGAATGATGATGACATAATTAATGTCGAAATATTGAATCCCAACACGATGGCGTGTATTTCAATACTTGGAGTATGTATTATACTTTCTTATCAGATGAGAATGCGTTAGGAATTTGTCGGAAAAGCAGTAGGACTAGGCTATAGAAAAATGTAAGATGATGAAAGTTGGAAATATACTGTCTGTCCAGGGAGCTCTCATCTGTCCAAGATAAATATCCTCATTTTGATATTGACTAAAGAGAATGGAATTCCACTCCACACCTCAAATCATGCCAACATCCACACAGTCCAGGATTGATTGAGTTATTGAGGGGACGTTTATTCAAATTAGAAGGGGGCGCTTAAGGAAATTTTCACATTTATTCGAGAGGGGAGCTTATTCAAACGGGGCGCTTATTCGCGCGAGTACGGTAATTACTTTGTAATATATAGCCTGGGTTACTTAGTGAATTTTGTGTAGTGTATGCCATGCTAAATTTAATTGGCAGTGCTGTCAAAGATGATAAATAGCAGAAGATAGAGCAGCTTCCCATTAGAGTGGAACATCCGTTCGAAATGCATTGTGGGTACACGGAGAGCAATTTTCCCCCGTCCATGTAAAGTCACTGGCTCTTACTAAACATCTCTGGGGTTTGGCCATACAGTCAGCAATGAATGAAAGATGATTTAAACTACAATACAACATAAATCAATACAGATACAAGAGACTTCAAATGATCAATTTATTTAGTCAAAGTACTCAATAATTTGTAAAAATCTCAACTGCGAGTTGTTTCCATAGTAATTGTTACTGCACAGTATTATGATCAGATTTATCATATTAGTGCCCTCAATTATGATATGAATTATGATGACCATAGATTTTTAAGAATACTTGGTACCCACTTGCATGCATTTAATCCTCAAAGGTAAAAACTCTACCAAGTATATTTGCCTGCAAAATTAAATGGATATTTCAAATATACACTCACAGTTCTATGATAGCAACTTTGGTATGGAGAAAAAGGTACTGTACATAACAAGTTTTTGAGAAAAATGTATTGAACAAAGTTCTTGAATTCAAATACCCATTATCAACCACATAATTGTTGATTTCCAAGAAGCTGACCACGCGACTGTATTACGTGAACAATTTGTGTGAATTTCCCATATATGGACATGATCATGTCATATAATGTCCATATATGTGCATGATGATATCATATATCATCCATATATGGACATGATGACGTCATACCTCATTTGCATCGGCAAATCACAGGTTATTTGTCACATGGTGCCGATAAAGTTTTATATTATTGGATTGTGCATTCAAATAATACCAATGTCATGTAACATCACTCCAGCCAATCCTGGCAGAGTACCATTCTTGTTTAGGGTACTGCTATTTTAAAAGCAAAAATATGAGTATGCTTATTGTCATCTTGATAGTACTGTACTGTGCAGTATTCTTGTAACATTTCTTGAATAAAAAAGCTATGAAAAATCACTTTAGTACCAAACCCTTAATAAGGTTGGATAATCCATCAATAAACATTTTGCATTCAATAAACAAATTAATTTTCTGGTTTAAATTTGTAATAAAATTGTGATTACAAATAGTCTAGTACATTAGTTTAAACACAACACTAAATTGGGAGAGTAAAGTTTGACGGCTCAAAAGCTTTCCACAAAATTATGATTTTTATATTGTTTTTTTTTTTGTCTTTGTAAAACCAGGACTTGAACTAACTGAGAAGAAGCGAGTTCCCTGAGCTGACTATTACCACTGGCAGTCGAAATGAAAACATTAATGAGATCTATTATACAGTACAGGTATAACATACCAGCTGACAAGAGATAGTGATGCACCAACAACTTTATACTCTACTGTAATTCAATAGATAATCCCTGTGGCGGATCTAGAGGGGGTGAATAGGATGGCTAACCATCCCCGTTCGTTTACCATGAAAAAAAATTAATGGTCACTTGTCTTGTGTGTGTGCTTCTTGTGTACTCTGATAAAAAATACCCTTTCTATTTTAAGCTTACTTCTTTTCAGATGCAATTAAGATCGTCTAGCAGTCTACTAATTTCAAACAAATCTCAAATGGGAGTGGACGCCCCTCCCACATCCCCCCCCACCCTGCTTGGTCCTTCTCACCTCCCATTATCCACACCCCATTGCTAAATCCTAGATCCACCACTGAATCCCCAAGATCTTTTCACTAATAACATCAATATTGAAGGATACAAACTAGCAAGTTTATAGTCATAGGCTAGCAATTGATAGCCACAGGAAAATATGAAACTAAAGGTATACTGTACAAGGAATTGGATTGATGGTTGTTTAAGGTAATAAACCATACAAAAATATGCAGCATCTTCTCTTCAATTCTGTTCAATTTATATAAATAAAAATAATACATTACACTTCTTAAAAGAATCTCGTTTTTGGAACAATTATATAGTATAATTGTTGCCATCCTTTAGTAAAATTAGTACAAACTTTGACAAGGCCAAAAATAAACATGTATCAAAACCTGAGAGGTAATAACGTTACTATGTATTACCATTTCCTGAACATATCTTAAGCTCTGTCTACACTATTAGATTTTCTTCGACAAAAAACTGTTGTATGCCCATATATAGTCATGATGTGATGACATCATGACCATTTTTAGGCGTGTCACATTTTTTTTTGTCAAACATGAAATTGATAGTCTAAACAGGGCTTTCAAGTCAGCATAGTTAAGGTGAAAACGTACTACAACAAGGGCTTTACGCTTATCTGGGAAAATATAAGGCCTCACAGATCAACAATTGACTGCAACACCAAAGTTACACTTGCACTAGACATGATAACGACACGACAAAAAATACGCTCAGTGTTGAAGAATATAAACGAAGCAATGATATGTCGTATCGTGTCTAATGTAAATGCAGCTTAAGAGTGACAAAGAAAATGAACTAAATTTATAAAACCAGAGTTAAGGATCCCATGTTCCTCATATTCCAGGCTTCACGTAATTGTTTTAATTTCTGTAATTTGTCCATATATGAGAATGATGTCTTATTATTCCCATATATGGTCAAATCAGATATTTATTACATAAATAAGATTTAGAGTGGACAGAACTATAGAACAAGACATCTAGGACCCTGTTTAGGGTTTATTAGTTATTACATCGGAGACTCAGCTGCATTATGCGGCAGGCATGGAAATACGGGCGGACAACTGATTTACAGGTGGATTCAGATGCACACGCCTAATAAGGTAAAGAGAACATTTTGACAAAAATTAAATCAATAGAAGTGTTAATACCATGATAAAATAAACATGTATACATTACACAATATACAAAAAAATATGAAATTTATAACAAGTCACTTATATTGTCAGTGGCGTAACACCTGCCCTGCGATATTAGGAAGTTTTCGATTTCACGGCGACGGTAGAACGTAATGACCTCACTAAAAGTCATCTACGCATGCAAGAACGTTAAGGTCAGCTCATCGAGTAGATTTTGGAACGCAATTTGGCCGAATGTAGGTATGCAGAGAACGTAGGACGCTAGGCAGGACAGGCACGCATGAGTGATTCTGTTCTAGCGTCACATCGTCACACAAATCAAAAACTCCCTATTAATTGGCATACTGTATTTTTGCCAGGACCGTGGCCTAACAGGGCTCTTTAAAAGCCAGAGACAAAAAGCATATTTGTGAGGTCTCACCACAAAATGAGATGCATCGTTGGTGAAATCATATTGAGATATTCACCAAAATTGGTCACAAAGTCAAATTTTGCAAAATTTTGATTTTAATGTTTTTGAATAACTTGATATTTATATTTTATGATTGTATACTTTTTAAATGAATTTTCAACCTAAAACAGTGTTCTCCTCACATGTATTCTGTAATTCTATTACTATTGTTTGTACAGGTTAGTTTATCTTTGAGGCCAATTTTCTCAAAATTTATCCTAGGGATTCCATTCAAATACCAAATTAAAGCTTATAATGTGATTTACATAAATATAATATAAACTCAATTTTTTATTTTCTAACTATGAGACTCATTTTGCAGTACACCACACTTTTCCCACCTTTTCCTCCAGTTTTTAAATATTTAAAAATCTGTATCTCATTAATCATATTCCAAAATTTTTTTGTCAAATATCCCTGAGCCCCACGGTATTACGGCCTGAAAAAGCCTTGCCCAGGGGCCTCAAGTCTTTTTGTTACACCATTGCACAACATATATTTTTCCATCTATGGGCTATTCACTACTACAGTACCCCACCTCGTGATATCTACGCCTACTGTAAGTTCACTTAACAAGGTACTAAAAAAGCCTCACCCTATAAAGTTTGAATTTTGTAGGGTTATTATTTGCCTTTTTTTACTTAGTTATGTTAAAACATAAGAGTTTGTAACATCCTAAAATTGCATATAATTTCAAATTTTTATGTTTACAGTAGAATGGTAACATTTTCATGGGTGAATTTTAAGTTTCTTTTAATTTTAATTTCTCTTAATAGGCTACACTACTATATTTTCCTCGGTAAAAAAATATTAAATCGTTTATTTTTTACTTATATTATTTGATTACGTACCTAATTAAATTATCTAATCAATAACTTGAAATGCGGTAGTGGTTATCATCACCTGAATGGCACGTTAAACGACACTTTAATTTACACACGATTGAGTCCGAATACCATCACCGCCAGTCGCGGTGCCGATCATATCGACCTGAAAAGAAATACAAAATCAGTATTAGTTTCTGCAAGCAATAGTTATAATATGAACTATTTTCACAAAGTGTTGTAAAAAAATATTTCATATGCAAGGATTACATAAAAATATGAAGTTCAATATTTTCTTCAAAGGACTAATGTTAATACAGACTTAGAATTACTTTAGGAAGGAACAATACTAGTTTCACAACATAAAAGATTTTAAAAGATATTTGTAAAAAAAAAAAAAAAAAATTCATACTAAAAAGAAATAAATAAAAATAGAGTTTATATTTTCAGATTTTTTTTGTTTGATTTATAACTAATCACCCCTTCAACACATTACAACAAACTTATATGATGAAAACTTGCATCATTTGTAGTATTTTAAACTACTTAGTGGAATTAATTTACTACCATGGGAGTCACATAAGCACCCCCAGACTACACAAATATTTTTTTTTAAATAGCCATTACTGTAGGTGGTGCTTTGATTAAATCAAGTGTTTATCTGTTCTTGTATTTAAAAACTATATCAATTAAATATAGGTACTATACTACAGTATATAAATCTGTTTTTAGCGTGTAATCAAATATTTTAAACAAAAGTAAGCAACACAAATAAATACAATTCTCTTTAATAGCAGTGAGGCTTTTGTCCAAAAAAATTACAAAGAAAATTAACTGCAAAAAAAAAAACGCACTTGTCTAAAGATTTACATTCTGGGAATATCGAAACACAATCATCACCATGGTTACCACACTAGTGTAATAGTGTACTCACATATTGTCCTCTATAGTATAATCATTAAGAAACGAAGACTCTTAGCCCACCATCAAATAGCCGCTATCACCTCACTCCTCGCATATAGTATTAAGTTAGTCTGACGAAAAGAAGCCATCTCTGAATCATCCATCCCATAATGCAACATCCATCCATCGTCTCCAGTTGTCTTCCTTCACCCTTTTACGCAATATCAACCATAAACCGCATCATTTATGGTCAACGTATACGATTCTCTTCTCAAACAGTCTAACCGTACATGTCCTTTCTTTCACCTCTTATTGTACAAAAATCCCTGTGCAGTGTTTCTCATTACTTCTTGTTATTAGGTTGCAGTTCAACAGTACATAAAAAAAACTCACGGATATTAAGGCCAACTGAGACAGTGTCGTACGACGCAGCTTAATGCAATTCATCGTCGGGGAGTCTTAAGCTGGTGTGAGAAATATTAAACATGTTTAATATTCTATGATGCAACTGTCCCCGACGCAAACCATCGCGTCTGCGTTTAACCCACACAGACCCAAAGCGACAGCAAATCGCGGTGGTGCATCGTACAACACTATCCGAATTGGCCTTCATGGCAACCTCTCTTCAAATACATTCATTAGACTCTCCCAAATATGTTGAGTTTGTAAAGATCTCTCCACAATTTTTAAACTGTATGTGACAAACCAATGTAATATGCCCATATTTGGGTGTAATATGACATCATCATGACCATATAGGGACACATCACATAAATTAGTGTGGACAGAGCTTTAACCATATTTTCGAAATATTCTCAGTCTAGATAGGGCTCAGTCAGAACGGACAGGGACGAAATGAAAACATCAGCGCACGCAGCTTTGAAGAGGTGCCTACGTCATGTGAAAAACTCAGCATCTCAGAAAACATATTGACAGCAAGACAATACACAATCACTTCGTCACAAAAATCATTCTTTATTAGCTACCGTTCGACTGCAAGTGCTTCGCTCTCTCTGACAGTCGTACTCAAATAGCACGCGAGAACAGGCTTGGTTCTCTTAACATCCACTCTACAACTTAATATAAACAGTAAGACACAGACTAAAAAGGCGTTTAATGCCAATTACTTCTTAACCTCAACATCATTGTCATATTGGTAAGCTTTTAAAAAATGTTCTCACGTTTTTGTGGGAAAATATACAAAATACGAATTTTCATCAACTTGCACAAGCACGGATATTAACCTTTGACATCGTTTGTTCTCCTCACTGTAACATATTTTCATGAACGTGCCTTAATTTCACCATCATCATACTGCATTAACAACTTGCACAAACACAGATATTGACCTTTGACATCTTTTTTACTCCTCACTGTTAACATCTTTTCATAAATGTGCTTTAATTTCACCATCATTACATTAACTAGTTGCACAATCACAGGAAATTGACCTTTGACATCTTTTGTACTCCTCACTGGTAACATCTTTTCATAAATGTGCCTTAATTTCACCATCATCATATTACATTAACTTATACATACTTTTTTAATTGTTCAACCTCTGACCTCACCAGCTTAATTCACAATACTGAGTATTCTATCAACTAGTTTTTACAAATGTTTTTCATCTGTTCAACATTTAACTCTAGTTACTAAGCAGACTATGTTAAACTTCAAAGAAAGAATCACCATATGAACCAACAGTATCTCATTAATAATTCATCACCTTCATACATATTCAAACACATAGCAAGCAAATATCAACTTTGTTTAAAATTTATAGGATAAATTACAATTTTATGGTAATGTTGGCAACTTACAGTTGTGAGCAAGGTAATTAACAGATTTATGCAATTTCTTAAGGAGAGAAAATCCTTTAAAATAATGGAACTGTCCATCCTGCAACCATGCAAGCACAAGTTCATCATCTGAAATTATGTATCGTACATTCACCTTAAATGGTGTTTTTACTTTAGGGAAATTAACTGATTGCTGCAATCTCTTTTAGAAGAGAAAACCTTGTAAAAATAATGGGACAGTCCATCCTCCACCAAAAACTCTTTGCAACCATGAAAGCACAAGTTCATCTTCTGAAAAATTATGTACTGTACATTCACGTCAAATGGTGTATTCACTTCAGGGAAATAAACTGATAGATGCAATTTCTTATTGAAGAGAAAACCCTTTAAAAATAATGGAACTGTCCATCCTGCATAAAAAACCCTCTTTTCCAACCATGCTAGCACAAAGTTCATCATCTGAAATTATGTACTGTACATTCACATTCAATGGTGTTTTCACTTCAGAGAAATGGCATAAATCAAGTAAGTATTCACATAATATACTAACATAGTAACTAGATAGCGGTAAGTTATTACAAAATATTGGCTTCCAAAATATATAGATGGCTAAGGACAAAAAAACAAAAACAAAACCAGATGGTCTTTAATTATTAGGACATAAACCTACATAAAAACTTAGTTTCAATTAAAACCAACTCCACACCAGATTCTCACATTTTTTAAACATACATAGAAAAGATTCATCTTCTTTCTCAGATTATCTTCTGTACAAGCAATATTCAAGTCACACTCATACTAAACTCAGTTACATAACTTGAGTTATATTGCAATTAACTACTTTAACAAAGTTTGATATTTATCTATCTTGTTGTTAAAGAAATTATGGAGGTACAGAAAACCTCCATGTTTCCCCATACTGTTTGACACCAATCTGAAATTGGATAACATTACTCAAATTATTTATTATGGACACCAAATTAAATAAAACCTCCAGAAAACAGTGCCTTCTGTAAACATTAATTATATACAAGTTTAGTTATGAAATTGAGATTATTAGAGTATTGTTTTATCAGACTAGATTGTGGGATCTCAGTTAATCTCTAACACTGTTGAATAGCAATTTACCAACTCGCATCTCCCTTTGAACCAGTGGTAAAAAACCCACCTCCCATGGTACTCATATTACTTGTGTCCCCTGTATTACCGGCACCCCAGCCAAGGGCTCCCTGGCCGTCATTGAAACCAGTTTGCTGAGCCTGTTGTGGTGGTTGTTGTTGAGCCTGCTGTTGCTGGCCCTGGCCACCACTGCCTGTTCCTTGATTTATCATTCCCATCATGTTGAAATTCTGGGCTAGGGCCTGTGCAGTGGCGGCTACCATAGCATTAAGGGAGAGGTTACCCAACTGGTTCATCCCACTTGCCCCTCCTCCACTTCCTCCTCCTCCTCCACCTCCACCCCCACCTCCCGTATTCATACTGCTGTTACCTGAACCTCCTCCATAGCTGTTGGACCGTCTGTCATCGTAGTAATTACCACGCCGCATGTTGCCTCGACTTCGATCACCGTAGCGACCATGACCAGAATAATAATCTATTTCATGAAAAAAGTACAAGGTGACTTCGAGAAACAGGTATTGTCATTTATTGAAGAAATAAAATAAATTGGGTATTGCCTCATTTGTTTTATTCACAAAAAAGCCTTTAGTGAAAAACAAAATTCCTGACAACTCACATTTCTGAGAACCAAATACCGTAAATGTTCGAATAAGAGCAGCTCTTGAATGAGCGCCACTCTCGAATAAGCGCCGCACCAAATGCCGCATAATTGAGAGTATATTACCCTGTGTATAATTTGACACTTTGAGAAACAGGGTTTTAAATACAATGTATAAAGTGTTAAAATATACAAATAACACAATGAAGACACAAGCATTTCTTTATAAACGCTTATTTACGATGACGTATGATAGGCCTACCGAACTACGGATATACTTTAGATAAGTAACATTGGAATGGGCATGGAAAGTGCCACACCAATATTTTTTTTAAAGCGGCCCTCTAAAATAAACGTTGCTCTCGAATAAACGCAGCACTTTGAAGCTTCCAGAACTTTTATAAGAGCTGCAGCACTTATTAAAGCATTTACGGTATTCACTTCTGCAAAAACATTTCCGAGTATTACCCTTCTACAACATATCATTGATTTCACTCTGAAGACTTAGCTCAGGGGTCCCAAGTTTCCCACAGATGGTGGGAGTCTGCCAGAAATCAGGACAGCCTCAAACTCTCCTGCAGCCAGACTAGAATCTCCCGGAAAATAACACATCTCCCACGAATTCAATAAATCTGTTATGTTTTTAATAGTGTATTATCCATTTATTAATTGTCCCACGGAAGTCAATGTGTATCACAATAAGTAGGTAAACAAAACTAAATGTGCTAAGACGTTTAAACAGAGCTTCCGGAAATGACCTCTTCTAACTTGGGACCTCATTTAGCGTATGTTATTGAATAATTGTTTCAAGTTTACCTCGTCCCCCTCCACCACCGCCTCCACCCCCTCCATATCCTTGCATGATTTGCACGACCGGATTGTTGTCCATCATACCTCGTTGCATAAACTGCCTAGAGTGTTTCGGCTCCGCCCTGTCTATATGTACACTAAAACCCTAAAATAAACAAGTAATCAAATATCATTTAATTTTCCTTCGCAATAAAAAAATGAGACATGATTTGTTATACCTGGTTTTGACAACACACTGTCTGCCATGAATGAACTTTTAATAGCAATATATTTCATTTTTGACCTGTTATTGCATGCACTAACAAAGTGAAATTTTGGGGAAAAAATATTTTTCTATTTATCTCACCTGTTATGTATTATCACCTGTGCTATATATCTCCAAATAAATAATTTTTTTCATAAATAAATAAAAATAAAGCATCAATTAGTCCTATTTCTGGACTGTTTACATCACTACAACACACTGTTCATACAACAATGCAATGGGATCTCTAAAGAGGGCATATGGGCATGCTCAATTATCATTTTCTTATATGCTTGCATTATATATTCATCAATAATATTCTATTTATATTTGCTTTGTCACCAAGAAGCTTTTGGGAGAACCATTTTGCTAAATAAGTAAATGATGTTTTTTCACCACCACTAAGATGTTTGCAAAAAAGTTTGTTAAAACAAGGTATAAATTAAACCTCTATAAAATTTAATCAGCAATTCAAAACATCTGTAATAACAATAACAGAAAATGTTAATTGTAATATTATAATTTATTATATTATGAATTATAATAAAAATAAGTCACCAGAAATAGCAATATTTCTAACAATAAAATAACATTATACCATACAGAATATAAAATTTAAACAAACCTTAATTGTACGATCCTCTCCTAGCAGTTTCATAGCATCCTCCGAATCTGCGAAAGTTACAAATGCGATGCCGCGGAACGGCGTAGGAATGTACACGTCCGTGACCTCTCCAAACTGACCGAAGTAAGAATACAGATCCTCCGAGGTCGTTCCATCGCCAACACGACGTAAAAAAATTTTCTTGCTTTGTTCTCTTTCGGGGTAACCCTGTAAAATAAATACTGTCTTCATGGCATCTTTTTCTCTGCTTCATTGAGCTCAATTTTGCATTTTCAAACATAGAGTATAGAATTCAACTGTCTTGATTTTTTGTAAGCACACAATGAAATGAAAAACAAAGTACCACCAGAAGATGGGGGCGTCTGATTAGAATTCAAACAGACGTCTATTACAAGCTAGCGCAAGTTTGATACGAACAACTTTTACATGGATACGAACAACTTTTTTGAAGGAGGCCCAAGTTAGTACTTTTTGAGATATCATTCCATTTCAAAGAAACCCTGACAGTCGGACCTCTTGCTATTTTGTACTCTTTGTCTTAACGTTGAAAGTGCAATAAATATAAAACATTTTAAAATAATGAAATTAGCATATTAAAAATAAAAACATTCTTTAAATATTAGAACAAGTTACCTCAAGTAATAAAACCATTAAAAATAACAAAATCAACACCATAAGAATGAAAAAATACTTTAAATATTAGAACATTAAAAAAAAGTGAATTACCCGAACTTTAGTAATAAATTAATAATTAGGCCGTGGCTATTGTTACAATTCTTAAACCAATTCTTTATTCTGATTGGATGTTATTGTAGCAACACTCTCCATACATATAATAACATCCCATCTGAACTAAACATTGGTTTATGAATGGTGTGACAATAGACAATATCTATTATCAATGGCTTAGTATAATGGACCTATACTTACACGATCAGGATATCTAACATCACACCATCTGCCATCAATTTGATGCCGCCTCGAGACCACCTTGTCTTGCACCGTTGGATCTTTAAACCTAACGAAGCCAAAGCCTTTTGACTTCCCTGTTATATGGTCATTCTTTATCTAAAAATGGAAATGTTTCCATATTAATTTTATTATTATTTTTTTTATTTATGAAAATCCAGTAGACAACCTAGGAAGGTCAGATAGCCACATAGTCATCATAACTAGCTAAAAATGATTAGCCTCCCCTAAGTTCAGTATACTTAATCTAAAGGCAAACATTTAAAAAAATCAATAATTAATAAGGGCAAGGTAGAGAAATGCCTTGTAGGGAATCATGTGCATTTTTTAAAAACTTAACTGAAGTTCCATGTACCGTACTTTACAAAGTGATGTTGAAGGATGCAGTTGAATTCCTAGATAAGTTGTTACAATACTGTATACTATTTGTTTTCCCATTTTCATTTTGTCAACTTGTATATAAAAAAAATTAAGGTATCATCATTTGACACTTGATAATTGGAGTTTTTAATGTGTGCAGGGAGTGAATTCCAAAGTGCTGGTACTACAAAAGAAAAAGATTTATAGCCAAATAGTTTTTGAGGATGTGCAGGGTACAGAGAGCAAAAAAAATATCAGAGAGAATCTTACGGAGTATCCAGGAACATAAATATGGGTCAGCTGATGAATGTAGATAAGTTGTTAAACTTAATGTGTACCTAATCTTTTCAGACACTCTGTTTTTACTATAATGTGTAGTGAGTTCCCCCTTTTCACCTACTTTAATTAACACTTTTTCTATTTAATTATGTTTGCCACACCCAACAACATGTTTTGAGGTATTTTTCTTTTTTGTTTCATGTAAGCTTTTTACATCAGGATCCACCACTATTTGTGTATATTCTTTGTTGGTATTAATTACATTGTTTTATATTTCTTTTCTCCACCTTAAGTGCTTTGTCCTGATTTAAGGGTCAATTGAAAATCATTTTTGTGGTATTGTTGTTCGATTTTGTTGTTTTGTTTTCCAACTTGGCTACTGTAAATGAGCCTAGGTCATGACTAATTCAATTTCTTTTTGTTCCCTCCTCAAAACACACAAAAGAAAAAAAAGGAAAAACACAAAATAGTCCAAGACAAAGAAACAAAAGACAATAAACTTGTATTTTTTCAATATATATCTTTTTTAAGGTTCTGATAAACAAATAAAACTTCCTCAAATTTTATCCTCTTACCTCGGACAGTTCAAGTGCTCCATACTGCTCAAAGTAAGCCTTCATGTCTTCGAGCTTCGTATGAAATGGGAGACCAAGAACAATCAGATCTGTAGACTTGTTCCTCTCTACTTTTCGTGTTTTTCCAACTGGTATGTCTTGAGTTTCCTCCCCTTTTCGTTTGTTGTCTACTGTGAAAAGAAAAAAAATTATCAGTCATCACCATGTCAACAATAATACCACAAAACAATTAGGATTTTCATTATAATCATTATTTATTTGCAAAAAAAGATTTAAATATTTTTCCAAAAACAGGTGGTCAGCAAGAATTTATAAATAACTAGGCCTATAAAGTATAAAATCAACCTGTTTTTCACACGACTGTTTAACTTTTACTCTAAATTAGGCCAAAAAAAAATATATACTTGTTTAGCGTCACCGCCCGACCCTGATTTTCTCGCTGCCTCTCATCTTTTTTTGTAAAAAAGTGATGAAAATCAACTAAAAATTGCCGTTAATAAAGGAAAATCGATCGTTTTTTTATCTTCAGCACAAGAAACAAGATGTGAAGTGCGCTATTGGCTAATAATGATTGTACGCTACGTCTAGCCTAGGTAGGCCTAAACACAGTACATCTCTGATGATTTCTAATATTAACCTAGGCCTAAGGCCCTAAGTTTAGGCCCCTACCTACCAGGCTAGGGCTAGCCTAGGCTAGACAACCAACCAACCAAGAGCAGCCTCAGCAAGGGGACCAGAGGTCCCACCTATTATCTAGGCCTAGGCCTACTACTAGCTAGGCTAGTAAAACTGTATTCATGTAACTACCGGTACCTGACATTTTGGGGTAAGCCGCAACATACAAATAGTCATGCCACACTTCATCCGGCGGTTGTATTGCATTTTCTACGACACGTAAGCCACGCATGGCACCAGAGTCAGGGTTACGATATTTCAGCCCCGTCGCGCCTGGGTACTGAGCGTGCAGCGTAGATAACAGAATTGTTCCGTCTGTCTCGACTGGGAGTTCCATCGGCTCCGGATCATTTTCGTCCTCGACTGTGCGAACGTACTGCGTCATATTGCCCTGAAATTTATTTAAAAACATGCACTGATTCAACCTGTACTTATGTGGTTTTGTAAATACGTGTATTTACACATAAAAACTGTAAAATATATAATCAAAACAACTTACGTTCTTCCTTTTACACGTGAGCAAAATGGCGACCCAAGCGTAAACCACCAATCACAGATTTAATTATAGAGGGCGCTTGTACATGTTCGTTCACGTGATGCATTGCCCATCATGGTCTTCATGTGACGATGATTACCGCCTCATCGTTGCCTGCCGCAAACAAAATCGACAAGCAAGCTCTCCTGGGCCTAAAAAACTTCATCGAGGTGTTACAGCAACAAGGGTAAAGAATCATTAAAGAAGCAGACGTATTTGATAATGGATAGTCAATTTGATTCTAACCCGCTAAGTCGTATTCCTTTAAAGGTTAGTGTATGTCACTATGAATTATTGTATCATTTTGCAATGAAATTAAGCGAGAGATAGTAGTAGAGAGTGAAAACAATATTTTACACCGGCCTAGCCCTAGGCCCTAGGCCTAACTAGACCTAGCCTAGGCTAAGGCTAGCCTAGCCTACATTGAATTACCTTAAAACCTTAGGGCTAGAGCATTAGCTCGTTTGTGCCTCCAAAGTCGTCATAACAAACTGTTCAGAAACATATGGGCGGAAATTGAGATGGTGGTAAGACCAACATTTTGCTATGGCATATGCCAGACTTAAATTCATGTAGTTTACATTCGAAGCAACTACAACAACATCATTGGGTAGTGAATTCCAATCATTAACGACCCGGACCGTGACATGATAGTAGGATAGACCTATGCTCTTTTCCTTACATTAAGATTTGGTTTGGATTTATAGACTTTTAAAGAATGTCCCCTAGTTTTATAGAATGTAGATCCTTGAAAGAGCTTTTCCACATCAATGCTATCGATATTTTTAAAAATTGTTAATGTTTAAATTAAATCAGCCCTTTTCTTTCTAAACGCAAAGTAGTTATCCTAGCCTAGTTGTAGGCGTAGTAGACATAGCGAACCTAGGTTTCCCTGGTTAGGCTAGGCAAGCGGTTTTCGCAGTGTCCTGAACAACAGGACTGTGCCAACAAAATTATAATTTACAGTGATTAGTTAAGTACCCTAATAAGTGTAAGAAGATTAAGAAGTACGGACTACGAATACAACCACCACTGGGCCTAGCTAGGTAGAATAATAGTAAAGCGGTTAGAAAGGCGAAATTTTTTTTTTTTTTTGCTTACCTTTAATTTAAAAATAAAATTTAAAAAATAAATCATAATCAGCCAATAAAATGCATTCCCCTCATGATGGTTGATACAAAAATAATGCAAATACCGTATTTATTCAAATAAACGCCCCTTCCTTATTGCACTGTAAATGTGAAACTAAAACACACATATCGTCAAAATGTGTTATTGCATAATCATAAAGACTCATTGATCCCAACCAGGTTGGAAAAGCTATAATTCTACTGGATAAAACATATGGAATATGTTAAGAATAATGTTGCTTCCATTAAACTTGTTTTCAGTCCCAAAGAAGGAGGCATTTGTTCTAAATGCATCTCTCGAGGGGGAATTCAATATTCGAGGGGGAATTTATTCAGATAATTATACAGTATCTTCCATATAGTTTCAGTAAGCACATCTGTACAACAATATTGTATGCGATATTTAAGTAAACCATTATTATTAATATTATACAAGTAGGTATGCATTTTATAGCAGGCCCAAACCATAAAATAGGGCTTGCGAAGGGAATATTAGACATTAAAAGCTCAAAATCAAAAGTTCACTACATGAAAAAGATGTATTCGACATCAGAAATTAACATAAAAATTAGCAAACAATATCCAAAATAAAAAAAATATACCTGTTGGAAAGTAGAAAAAGAAGTAAATTTTCGAAAGTTCATTTCTTAATGTGTCCCTGCACAAATATCTTAATCTGTAGTGCTTAACAGTGAGGGGGAATCTTCCCCCTGTTTCCCTCCCTAAATCCGGCCTGTGGAGCACACAATTTGTATCCATTTCATGGATATATATCTGATTATATCAAGTAGTCTGAGTACACACTGCAAAATTTCAAAATAAAAAAAAAAAACTACATGAAATTTATTTTAAAAGACCATTAATTAAAGTGAAACATTCATTGTGTTGGATGGTTTTCCAGTAATTCCACAATAACACCTACTACTGTATGTAAATCAGCCTCGTGATATCAGTTTCAATAGCATCATATTTTACTTAGAGCCTAGGTCCCTGGTAATCCTATAGTATAAATTAGTACTGTAACTTAACACTACAATATTGTACTTGTTATTCTATTTTACAGTACTACTTTAGTGTACACTATTTTTGCATTTCCTTCAGCTCTCAATTTTATTTCACCTCATACACATTTCATCTTTCCATGTGATTCTTATCTCCTTGTTAGTTACGCGTGATGTGGCAAGCTAAAATAAACACACTGCCATTCCCATTGATTTTTCCCACAGATAGTCTGTACTGTTCATTACAATAGTATTTACAATGTCGTTAGATCATAAATAAAGAGAAAAAAAAAAAACCAACAGAGTTGTTATATTGAAGACCTGGCCATCTGTGTATAACCATCGTTGTTTTCATGATTTTACAATGACAGCCCCATGTAATTTCATGTAGTTTAGAGTGCTGAGCCGAGCCTGCATTCTCTGTATAATATCTGTTAAAACATTTATGTAAACATCCTTTGCTGTAGCTTTTTGTTCATTATGATGCAGCACAATATACAGTATGGGTACCATGTTTTGAATTGTACACCACATATGTACTGTACAATGGTGGATCAAGGTATGAGTAGTAGTCCTACAGAGAGAGGGACTGATGAAGATTCCAGTTACTCACTATACAACTATCTGTAAATTATCATTGTTTAGGCTCACTTGCAAGGTAGATATATTAAATTAGTATATAGTACATATCATACACTAATGTAAATTATTATTATGTAGGTTAAAGATTAATGCAAACTGCACTAATGTAAAATTATTGCATGGTTTGTGATAGGGAAATAACATTGGGAATACAGTGATGATATCACAATTGACTTCTAAAAGAATATTTTAGCACATTTTTTTCTAATAGCCTTGAATACCTGGTTTTGATTGTGTATAATTTCCTGTAAAATGTGCCTTTTGTATTTTAAACACAATACAGTAAAAAAACACAAAGAAAATTTGGTCACAATGTAAAAAAGTCAAAGAGGGTGTCTTTCAAATGTTCCAACAGACTATAATCACTACAACCAGAATGCCAGTATTAAAACCAAGGATTAGGCAAACAAGTGAGTCATTTTATTTAAAGTGATATTGGAAAATATTTACTGGAATCTGTCTCTTATACACATCTAGATGTGTATAAGAGACAGCCCCTCATGATGGTTGATACAATAAAGAGAGAAAAAAAAAACAGAGTTGTTGTATTGAAGACCAGGCCATCTGTGTATAACCATTGTTGTTTTCATGATTTTACAATGACAGCCCCATGTAATTTCATGTAGTTTAGAGTGCTGAGCCGAGCCTGCATTTTCTGTATAATATCTGTTAAAACATTCATGTAAGCATCCTTTACTGTAGCTTTTTGTTCATTGTATGATGCAGCACAACATACAGTATGGGTACCATGTTTTTGAATTGTACACCACATATGAGGCATGTTGTGGCAAAATGGCTAAGTTGTAGCAAAATTTTAAATTAAAGTTATTGGTATTTTCATATACCTGAGTATGTTATCTTTAAAATAAGGGGTCATTCATTAAAATTGGACTTTTCAAGCCTAAGTTATTGAAAAGCGAAAATACGGCACTCTTAGAGTCAAGATAAACATGATTTTGAGTAATTGCTTTCCAAAGTTATTTGTTCATACATTGTTTAATAGAATTAACTATCTAAATACATTGAATAACAATTTGTTGACCACTTCCAGAACTAATACTTTGGGACATGATTAATAAGACATTAAACTGTTGATCTATAGTGAAAAAAAAAATTGGATTTTTAGGCAATTTTTTGAGCTCCCATATTTTATAGCTCATTTACTCAATACTGGCCTGTGCGACAACTTAACCATTTCGCCACGACATGCCTCATATGTACTGTACAATGGTGGATCAAGGTATGAGTAGTAGGCCTACAGAGAGAGGGACTGATGAAGATTCCAGTTATACAACTGTCTGTAAATTATCATTGTTAGGCTCACTTGCAAGGTAGATATATTAAATTAGTATATAGTACATACCATACACTAATGTAAATTATTATTATGTAGGTTAAAAATTAATGCTAACTGCACTAATGTAAATTTATTGCATGGTTTGAGATAGGGAAATAACATTGGGAATACAGTGATGATGTCACAATTGACTTCTAAAAGAATATTTTAGCACATTTTTTCTAATAGCCTTGAATATCTGGTTTTGATTGTGTATAATTTCCTGTAGAATGTGCCTTTTGTATTTTAAACACAATACAGTAAAAAAACACAAAGAAAATTTGGTCACAATGTAAAAAAGTCAAAGAGGGTGTCTTTCAAATGTTCCAACAGACTATAATCACTACAACCAGAATGCCAGTATTAAAACCAAGGATTAGGCAAACAAGTGAGTCATTTTATTTAAAGTGATATTGGAAAATATTTACCGGAATATTCTATCCAGTGTAGGATGCTGACAAACTCTCAGTTCTTGATTTAAATATAGGACATTTTCTTATAAATAATTATATTTATAATTTATTTGTATTGCACTTTTGAATCAGTGGCACACACCCACATGAGTGGTGCATCCTAAAGACAAAAAAGTTATAATCAAAATGAAAGACATCAAAACAACATAAAGAATCGAATCAGCTTTTAACTAAAAAGAACATCATCAGACTGTAGATGATGAATCCCTCTCTTGCAAGAGCCATACAGGAAACGGAGCACCCACTCAAAACGTCCAGACCCACACCAGGAACGCCCATCAACCAACTATCTGATCATAAAAGGGCTGTTACGACCAAGAATGCAGCTGATACTGTAAATGTCTCCGATAACGGCACAAGCGTCCCGAGCATGAACTCCATCCCCGCACATCTCCCACAAAAGAGAAATCCATCATCTACAGCAGTACAAAGTGTATAAAGTTTAAATTAAAATGTCAGAACAGCGAACAACAACAATGCAACCCAGGGCTTTAGGGAACATCCATTGTTTTCATAACCATCACAAGAACACAAAACAGCAAAATAAAAAAAAATAAAATAAACTGGTCATTGTTGGCTGATTTTTATGGTAAGGTTTTATGAAAAATTTCATGTGGAAATAAGTAAGCTACCATATTTATTTTACTTGCGTATAAGGCAATTGCGTATAAGACGACCCCAAGTTTGAGAAGGGTTTTTTTGATGATTTTTGTATGTCGGGCATATAAGACGGTCTTGATACTGCATCTACTTTACCTGTAGCTGGCTAAAAACAGAGGCAAATCTAGGGCCAATCTTCCAAATACACATGTCAATTTAAAAATCAAACACTTTTACAGTACTGTATGTGTTGAACGTATACGACGACCCTTTGTTTTTCGATTATAATTTTTCTATTTTTAAAGCCTCGTCTAATATACGCGAGTATACTGTATAGGGTAGTAATTTTCAGTGTTCCATTGTTTAAAATAAGAATTCTCCAATTTGTATTTTCATTGAAATTGTTACATCATTGAAATTGTATATCATTTGGAATTTTGGGGACATTAGTTTAATTTTGAGATAGGGAGGGGTCAGGTATTTCATCAATATGTGTCTGTAATTTTCTATTATTACTTTGGTTATGAATCATTTAACTCTACTCGGTTTAATTGCCAAACATTAAAACCTACAGACCCCATCTGACACGTGACCCTCGTCTGACCTTCACCCCAATAAAAACTGGTTGTAAATTATGTTTTCTATACTAGATGGCTGCCCAAATTAAATATATTTCATGTTAATAAACATACAAATTTAGAAGAGACTTTGGAATTATGCATTGCCATGCCTGTAATATTTTGATGATGTTGACTCATCGCCATTTGTTACCCAATCATCTGCAAATTGAATTCAAGATCTTGTTTGTATACAAGTCATTTCATTCATCCTCCCACTGGATCTACAGTCAAATTTCATTACGTTCTGCTGTTTGCGCCTATAGACTTGTTCTACCTCATTTTCATCTACCATTGCTAACTGTCTAATTGGTCACCTTAAAACTTGTGGCGATCATTCTTTTATCGTTGCTGCTCCAAAGCCTTGGAACCAGGTACCTTGATTCTGTGGGTTATTCTCCATCTTTGAGTGTCTTCAAGTCTCGGCTCAAATCTCATCTTTACTCTTTAACTGTATTTTAATTCTGAACTTATTCCTTTTCTTTTGGTTTCGTTTCTAATTCTTCCTTTCTTGTGCACTTGAGCTGTGGTTTCTTAGCGCATAGAGACAATTTTGTTTTTAAGTGCTTTACAATATTGCCATACTATTGATATTCAAGAATAATTGCATTTGTTTACTGGGAAACAGGATTAATAAACACAGATGCTTTGTAGGTTGTCGTTGTCCAGTTACAAATAGTTGTTCTTTATTTTTTATTTTATTTTAACTGTAGTGGACAATATTTTCATATGAATACCAATTTTGTTTAGTAAGCAAGATATTGCCTCATAAACAATTTTTATTAAATATTATAAATATAAATGGTGTTTATGCATAAATCATCTTTGTTGCAGCTACCAGCTCATAATATGAAAGGAGTATACCAAACATGTATTAATAAATTAAGTATAAATTATATAGAAATACAATATTATTATATAGTACAGTATTAGTATGTCATGTTTATCAAGTCAATGTACGCATGTATGGCTACGTTCAGACTTGGAGATAAGCCAGGCTTGAGTTAAGCCCGGCTCAACGTTAAGCCGGGGCGTTCAGACTAGCGGGTTTAGCAAGGCGAGAATTTGCATAATAATAAACCATAACCAGGAAACGTGTTTCAAAACATTGCTCGCAAAACGTACGCTCGCTCACAGCGTACGTAATTGAATGCTGATGGGTCATTTCGTTACCCGAAGTCAATGCAAGACCCTGCAACAATTAAAGCCCGGCTTAGAAAAGTTAAAACACGGTGGCGCGCCAGGCCTAGTTACTATAGGAACACAGCCCGGCTTGAGATAAGCCACATAGTTCAGACTGGCAGGTGGATAAACCTGGTGAGTTCAGCTGGGATTATCCACCTAGTCTGAACTAGGCCTATCACTTTATAGAATAAATAAATAATACAGTAATTAATTAGCTGTTACCAGTGCTCTAATTCGATCATGTAATACTCATAGTAATAGCATTATTGATGATGAATAGCGGCCTCAGTTTATACATATTTTTTAATGTACTTTTATTTTTAAGCCATGAAATACTTGAACTTGGGGCTGAAACATAAGAAACAGTTTTAATGGCTTCGTCAGGTATAATTTAATTATAACCAAGTTCATCAGCATTACCACCAATGTGTTTGTATTCAAAAATTATTTATTAATCCTTCATAAATTGCTCATTAATTACTGGTATTATTTTAATGTTATGTTGGCTTTCTTATAGTTAGTAATTATCAATCAGTATTCTGTTCTCATTCTAAAATTAAAATAATTGTATCGAATTCTTGGCCACATTAAAATATATGATATTTCTTATACAGGTACAGTACAGACACAAATTATCGCTTCGTATCTGCGCGTAACCTCTCGTAATCCGCTCGTAGGTACGTTTTGAACGTAGCTATGAACCACTACGTCATATTTTACCTTTTCTAGATATAAATATAAAGTTATTAAGTATTACCTTTTTTCTGTTTTGCAGGTAGTAGTCATCATACATTTTGTCCTAACAATATGGTAAGTTCTCAATGATAATTGATAATTGGTATTTTTATTACCGTCACAAAATTGGTCTTTTTTTGGGGGGTGGGGGAATGGGCATATCCTTTTTACAAAAAAAAAAAAAAAATATTATTTGTACTGATAACATGACTCCTGTCCACTTATTCAAACATAATTACATTTATGATTCTTGAACCTCCTGTAAAACAACCTATAGATAGTGAAAGAAACATTTTTAAAACTATTCATTTATAATACCGGAAAACCTCATAAAGAAACCCTGGTTTTCTTTTCGAGATGAACCTCTTTTCAAGATGGGCTTCTTTTCAAGATGGGCTTCTTTTCAAGATTAATTTTGCAAACTAGAGAAGGTGGAGGGGTGCTTCTTTTAAAAAAAAAAAAACCTGTACATTTTGGGAATCTGCTGCTATACTGTACGACATTTTTCAACTATGGAATTCAAAATTTAATTTTTTTTTAACCGTGTTACAGTGTTCTCCCCAGGCCCTTGAAGCGTCAGGGTACCGTGACGCTTCGGAGTTCGTCACCGTGCACCGTGACACTCCCAAGCTGGCTGTGACGCTTTAAAATATCGTCAATAAAATAATTCAAAATCAACAATGCTGTCCATGTATCCTAGTTTGAAGGAGAGTGAGTGTGTATTATTTTAAACACAAAACAATGCTATCTTACGATGTTGGTTTATCAGCCCAAGTTCATGCTTGATCTTTTTGCGTTCAGGTACCATGATGCTTGACCCTCATCCTGGGGAGAACACTGATGTTAGTACAGTAGAGTAATATTAATACTGACGTGTCACGCTATCATAATAATCAAATATAACATCAGTCTGAATATAAGTACTATCTCGAAAGAAGCACATATTACAGTATCTTGACCATGGGATTCTTTTTGAGATGTGCTTTTGTAGATTTTTTTTGCAAACTGAAGAGGGGCTTTTTTTCGAGGTGGGCTTTCAAGATTAAGCCCATGGGGCTTCTATTTAAGGTTTTATGGTACTTTATTAACTTCCAATGGTGTGTCATTGAACAATCGCTTACTGAAGTTTACTATATCTTTGACAATTCTAGGGCCGGGCAAGTCGGGTTCTTACCCGTTGCATACCAGTTCATGAATCTGAGTATATTGTTTTGTGGTTGCTGGGCCATAGCCCAATCGGAATCAGTTGATAGCATACAAATGGTAAGATACTTGCAGTATTTTTGGTTTGGGCGAATCGATTGTTGAGCGGTAAGGTTGGGGCACCGCTAACTACATCCATAACATCGGTCACAGGTTCCAGCCGCTCCTCGCCCATGGTTCGCCCGTGGTTCGGTTGGTGGAACAAGTCTTCTCGGATAAGGTCTTAAAATAATGGTCCAGTGTATACATCTGGCTTGTGTGCACTTTAAAGAACCCATTGCATCTTTCGGAAGAGTAGGGAGTTACCCTGATGTTATGGTTCATTTCAGCCGCTGTCATTGTCGAATGATGTGAATATGTACCCAAATGTAAGCACCTCTTTACGGTGGCTAGGAAGTCACGGACCATGCCCATACGCAATTCAGCACAATGACACTACAAGTTATGGGCAAGTTTATTGCTTGGCATTTGATGATGTTGTGGTGATGACGATTATGTCCTGAATACGCTGAAGTGGGACTCACTAAAAGAAGCAATGATACATTGTCTAACTTCAAATAAAATGCAAAATGGCAAACTAGATAAAAACTGCAGCAAATTATAACCCTGCCAAAACCAGTAAGGGAACATAGAGTTCAGAGTTCATGTTGCATAATCTACTGTAGAGTCCCAATTTAAAGTTATTGCAAACTTGTTCCTTTTAAGAGTATAGAATGAGCTTGCTGTAAGGCCTGTTTCCACTATGACGATAATGATCAACAATTAAAAAGATAAAAAGCGATTTTTCGTATAGAAAATAAAAGAAATAAGAGAAGTTTTCACACTAGCACGATTCGATAACAATTTATCGTGTATACGATAAAATATATTTTCATAATCCAAATCAAATGACGTCATAAACACAGGGAAACGTTGAAATCCTAGTAGTAAAAACGATTTTATCGTTTTTCCCTTGATTATGACATCAAATTAATGGTTGAATTCATAAGCATTGACTTTTTTTCTTTTGTATCAGTACCTCATCGTACAAGTTATTAGCATTCTCATGGATATCATTTTTCTTGGCATCTTTTTCGATTCAGCAGATGGATGTAAGTACACTAGTATTTTCTTATGTTGATTACCCTTGGCAGCACCAAAAATTCCCAGATGAGGTGTCCAAGGTTACCAACCAAGGCGATAAAAGGTCCCTGAATAGAAATAAAAAATCCACAGCCCGACCGTGGTTGGAACAAAGAATGGCACCTTTAAATACCCAAAAATAACACACTCAGACTATAAAAATAGTACTCCTCAAAGGAGCATTGGTATACTGCAGACACTAGGTCAAAGTTACTCTAAAAATATGGCATAGTCCATTATTGGACAAGGTGCTATCAGCAAATTTGATCATCTGTCAAAACATAGGAACAATTACCAACTCCCTGATAAAACTACGTTCACACTGTACTTGGCATACCTGTGAAATGAAATGAACTATAATGAACCTTTAACACATTCCATTTTACAGAAAAATTCCACTACCACAGCATAGAATATATGCACAGTATACTCTAAAATGGTTTTTGAAAGCAGTTGTTTCCCAACAAAATGGTCAACTTCCAACTTCTTCTTGACAGGGATCCTGCTCCCCTTGGATCCCCCGCTGCCTGCCACCGCCACTACTCATACTGTATATGCGGATATTACTCGAGTCATTTATAGTCAGTTATACCTAGTCTACACTAACCTGGTTCTACCGTGCTGTAGCTTATCACCACCTAGCACCAGACTACCCTTGGCTCAGTATACCGTAAAACCTTGAATTGAAGCCCTGGGCATCTTTTTTTTTTTTGCAAACTTTGGATGGGCTTCGTTTCGAGATGAGCTTCTTTTCGAGGCTACTTTTGCAAAGTAAAGAGGGCGACTTCTTTTCAAAATGAATGCAGTACATTTTGGAAATTACCACTATTTTTTACAATTTACTGTAGGGGTTTCAAAGGCTTATTTAATCGATTTTAGAGTCTACTAATATGTAGAAAATACATATAATTTTTTTTCTCCCCGACGAATTGTGCTTTTTCTCCCCGACTGGGGGGCAACAGCTCCCCGCTGGCGCCAGCCCTGATTAAACCACCTAAACTGCTGTATAAACCAAGCATGATTTTAATTTATTTATTTCTTTGAAATTCATGTACAGTGTATGTACTGTACTATCCCGAAAAAAAAAGCCCATGTTATCTTAAAAAGAAGCCTATCTGCTTCTTTTCGAGGCTACTTTTGCAAACTAAAAAGGGAGCCTCAATACGAGATGGGCTTCTCGAGATTAAGCCCATTGGGCTTCTATTCGAGGTTTTACAGTATGTTCCCCAGAGGCCCATCATATGGGGACAGACCAGCATTAATCATTTACTGTTTAATCTACCTTGTCTCATCAGTACCTACTTCCTTTCCAAATTTTCTGTATTTTTTTTATTTTATAGATTTATTGTTGTAATGCATAGAGATACCAGATTTGGTTCCAGTTGTATGTATTGTTTCAAAGTGGGCCCTGAATGGTCAGTTTCTTGCGAATCTGCATTGTACTGTAATAGTACAATAATAAATTGCACATAACCACTGGCCCATCCTTCCTTTACTTGCCACCACAGGGTCTTGCCTTACTTGCCACCAAATTGCTAATCCATTTTCATTTGTTTTTGTCTTTGCTAAAGATTATCATAGAAGCGCACTGAACTTCAGTAAAGCGTATCCTTTGTTATTTATGTGGGATGGATGGAAATTGATGGTGGAGGAATGTGATGGATGGAAATTGAAGGTGGATGAATGTAATGGGTGGAAGTTGATGGTGGATGAATGTGATGGATGGAACTTCATGTTGGATGAATGTCGTGGACGAAAGTTGATGGTGGATGAATGTGATGGGTGGAAGTTGATGGTGGATGAATCTGATGGATGGAAATTGAAGGTGGATGAATGTAATGGGTGGAAGTTGATGGTGGATGAATGTGATGGATGGAACTTCATGTTGGATGAATGTCATGGACGAAAGTTGATGGTGGATGAATGTGATGGGTGGAAGTTGATGGTGGATGAATGTGATGGATGGAAATTGATGGTGGATGACTGTGATGGATGGAAGATGATGATGGATGAAAGTGATGGATGGAAATTGATGGTGACTGAATGTGATGGATGTAAATTAATGTTGGATGAATATCGTGGACGAAATTGATGGTGGATGAATTTGATGGGTGGAAATTGATGGTTGATGAATGTGATGGATGGAAATTGATGGAAGATGAATGTGATTAATGGTAAAACTGATTGATGCTGGTTGATGGGGAAGTTGATGGTTGATATGATGTGTGTGGATAAGATGGATGGAAAATGATTGCAAATAATCTAGGGTGAAACATGGTGGACAGGATGGTGGATGATGTTGATCGACATTGATGATGAATGGAATTATGGTGGATGATTGTGATAAACAAAGTTGATAGATGGTATTTTTTACTGAATATCTCTATAATATATTGACAATATTTTTTTAAATTCAGGCAACCATTCACAAGCTTTTGCTTTTTGGGTTTTTGCCTATCTTCTGAAATTAATATTTATCTTTTTATTTAAAAGCTGTGCATATATGAAAAAAGAGAAATAAAGGTTACATTGACTAGAAATTGAATAGAATTGAAATTGAAGTTAATGGTGGACATGATAATAAGTCAAAAATGATGAATCTAGTGATAGATGTCATGAGGAAATAAAAAATCATATGTTTAGTAGAATTCTTTAACCAATTTTTAGCATGGCAATTATTAATCTTTTGCTGAAGCCAATAAGCTGTTTCATCATTCTTGTGCACTATCGTAACCGTGGTGGTCAGTACAGCAGCTATCCGTCCCCATCTGCTAGTGGCTATGAAAACGTTGACCAACCATTGCCTTCGAACAACCCGGTGGAGTCTGCAAACTCGCCATCCTCGTTCCAGAAGCCATACACGCCTCATTAGAATGTGGATAGGATAGTGTAGAAATGTTTTCCACAAAACATGAACTTAAAATTGCAGGTTTGGTCAGAAGGAGTATATAATTCAAAACAGGTAACCAAATGGAATTTGAGTTCCTGGAGAAAATATGTATAGAGTTTGTATAGAATTGATTTGTAATTGATGTACATGTAAACATTATGAAAACAACATAATGGTTTTAAAACATTTTGAATGAAAAAAAATATTACAATTGGGAATTATGTAAGTAATATAAATCGTGTTTGGAATATGAAACAATAAAAATAATATTTTTAATCCAACTAACTGGTGTTCTTGGATTCAACAGTAGTGCTACAATTTCATACATAGGCCTACAACTACAGTGAAAAAGAAAATGGTGGGGCTGAAACATACTGTGTCCTGCTTACTTCGCTGGCTTTCATACATATGGAACATTTTGTTGCTCAGAAGCCTAGGCTGAAAACCTTGAAGTTAGTACACACCTAGAGAGTGCTGCAGTTGAATAATTCTCACCAGAGAATTCAATTCCAATAAAAAAAAATTCAAAACTACAGTACTTTTCACCTAGTGTTTCAGTTATGCAAATTTCCTATGTTACAAAAGTTGTCTTCACTGCAGTTGTATGCCAGCATATTTTGGGTCACATCTGATCTGAGAATACACATAGGTTAATTATTAAGTTAGAATTGCAAAAATACTATATTAAAAAATTCCTTTTAATGTTACCGTACCAAGTGGCATCATATATTAACCTAGTCTGCTGTAGGAGTTTATCCTTGATACAATTTTATCACATTATATAACATACAATATAACAGCTAAACTAATTCCTCCATGGTTTAACCTGGTAAAGTATAATTATTTTACAGAGTATAGCATGAGTTTGTACAGTACAAGTATATAATATTGAGCATGGTTGTTCTAGGTATTACACGGTAATTGTTGATTTTGTATTTACCATGATATAGTAAATGGTAAATTATTTTACGGTGGTCTGATGATGTGGTACAGCACCATATGTTGGTGAACTAGGTACCATATGGTACAGTGGGTACCATAATACCATATGTTGGTGAACTAGGTACCATAATGGTACAGTGGGTACCGTCCCCAGTGTGTGCAATGACATGGCATCCTTATAACAGTGTGTGTTGTCATGTCAAATATAAAAACATCAAACTTAAGTGAGGAAATATGAAAGCTAATAGAAAATACATAAGCATTGAAAAGTGTACAAGTACAATGGGAAGAATATTTGTGTAAGTTGAAAGATTGACAGTTCCATTCACTGAGGCGGAGCCAAGTTAAATAGAACAGTCCATTTTTCAAAGAATGGAAATATTTGTTCCATTGCACGAATAAAAAAAAATTTCATTACGGTATGTCTTTTATAAACACACCTAAAATAGATCCTTGCCCTTTTTAACCAATAAAACGATTGTATTTAAGTTGAGGCATGCAATGGGACAAAATGATGGAACATGGATGGAAAACTAAATTTTAAATTAAATGACAATTGATGAAATAGTGTAAATAACCAATGTCATGTGATACGAAATTCACCAATCAAATGACAAGGATCTATTCAGGTGCTACTCTACTCTAGTATTACATGTAATAGAATTTAGTGGAATTAAGAATCAACAACCTACCTTGCCATTCAGTGCTCCTTACCATTATTTACATTCCGCAAAGGTGCAGTTTACGTATTCAAAAAATTATGGGAATTCTAGCTTGTGTGCGTTTTTGTGTTGATATTGTAGATGTTTTAGAAATGGGTTGTAATAAAATGAAATGACTTTATTATAATGAACAAGTTGTTTAATGATAGGTAGTATTGTCTTGTGATTGGAAACTATATTCTTATTACATGTCTAAATGTGGTTAATGTTTTTTATGGGTTTCTTGGTAAAATTTGGGGGTTTTCTTGTAATTTTATTCTTACTTAAGTAAGGCATTACATGTACTCTAATAACTTAAGTATACACTTGCAAATTATTGTTACTTAAAGCTGATGTACAAAACCAGTCACAATTTGCAGATTTGGTCACAGTTGAATAGTCACGGATGTACTCACAAATTGGAAGCTAATTTTAAAACAATTTGTTCATGGGCAAGTGAATGTGTAAATTTCAAGTAAAGTTTGTGCAAGAAATTAATTAAAATGGATAATATATATATCTTGCAGACAGACAAGACATGGCCATTTGAGAATATGTAATCAAAATTTTAGATACAGTTATCTGGAAAATGGACCTTTCCAAAGTTTCAATCAAAATTAACAACTGACCAATCAGAACAGGGAATGGAATATGCATGTGTGTGTTTGTGAGACACATGCATATTCATCATTTTGTGGGACCATAACAACAGTTTCTAAGGGGTGGGGTTTAGCACAAAGGCCCATTACAGTTGCCTGGCAACCTTTCTTGGATGCTCTTTTCCTTTCTGTGAATCAGTTATTTTAATATACAGTTAAACTTGCCTTAAGTCGTCTTTGCCTAACTCAAATAATTTCTAAGTCGAACTTATTTTACATGCCAAATTGTTGTGTTTTCCATTAATTAACAATCTGTAAGTCAAATTTTATCGAAGTCGAAAACATTTTTTCAATGGCATTTTGGATTCGACTTAGGCAAGTTCAACTGACATCCATATTGTTCATTCTTAATTGCATTAAACAAGTACATTTAAGCTATCATATTGATCACAATTGTGAAATCTGTTATCTTAACAAGCGTTACCTTTTCAGTAGTACGTCGACTCCTCGTTTTTTTCTGGTTTTTGTTTTCGGTACTTATTTTCTTGTGTGAAGCACTGTTCAGATTATAAAATTTTCATGACAAAAAACTGTTGTATGCCAATTATATAGTCATGATGTGCCTATATATGGTCATGATGTGATGTCATCATGACCATATATAGGCATGTCACATGTTTTTGTCAAATAAAATTTCGTAGTCTTGGAGAGGACTTTATTAGTGGTATAGATGTTATGCAGTGAAGGGTGTGTTTTTTTTTTTAAGTTGACTAACAGACCATATACAGTATGATCATATATTTGTATTTGATTAGAAAATTCTTTTGAAAATCTGAGGAACCTCTATCACATTAATGTCATTTTAAAATATATGTTTCATTTGTAAACTCACTAAGGATTAGTAATTTGAAATATAAAGCATGTTGACAAAGTAAATTTTATACAGAATCATTAATTAATTTATAATTTTACAATAAATATCAATGTTTTTATTAGCACTAATTAATCTTAATTATTACATTTAGTCTTTCGGCAATTTCTTAATTCAAACCATCAATTAATTTTGAAATAAGTATGAATGTTTTTATTCGCACTAATTAATCTTAATTATTATATTTATAGTCTTTAGGCAGTTTCCGAACTCAATGTACTGATTTTTTTTTTCAAGACGATTTTAATTTATACAGAATGCTTTCAGGTTTAATATTTTATATGTAATTATATTATTAATGTACAACCAATATGTACTTGTAATTCATATACACAGTATCAGTGGTCCCAAGTTGGAAGAAGTTGCTTCCTGGAGATCAGGATAACTGAGATTTCTTAAAAGAAAACTAGAAAGATGATTCTTTCTTCGTAGAGGATGTTTGATATGTCTCTAGTAATAGAATCAACTTTAAAATCATTTTTTAGCTATTTTATGAAGTTATACTCCATTGCAATTTTTCCCTTTAGCAGGGCGACGTCAGTGTAAGCTACTGTAACCAAAGATCCTATAGCGCCGCATGTAGTGCTGTGCGCGGCACTATACAATTTTTGGTTACAGTACCTTATACTAATGTCACACAGCTGAAGGGGTAAATTGTAATAACTACATAAAAAAAGTGCCAAAAGAAATATCCTAGTTCCCATTTAACACATTTCAATTTTATTTTCCTGCACATTGTGACACTCATCGTCACCGATTTATGCGAAAAAATTAATGTAGTACAGAAGTAAAAATATGCAAATATTAGGAATTTGAAGAAGATGAGTCATTTTCTAGAAAATTGGTGCATGCTTGCAGGAGTGTGGGAGGGCGTCCCGATTTACAGGAGACTTTGAGCACCTTCAGAAAATTTGGGCCCCTTGCATTATAAAGCTTGTGTTTATATTCCAGTAGTCAACTAAATTACATTATTTATTAATATTGAAATACCAAGTAAATAAATTTTATGATTCTTATGATGTTATTGGTAACTTGTAATTTGTGCTTACGTATTAAAATTACAGTAGTGAACTATTTGTTAATATATTATGTATAAATGTAAGCCAATCAAAATATCAGCTTCCAGACATTTTTTGTGCAGGAAAACTGCTGTATTGTTTATTGAAATTTAACTATTGATAGTTGGGACTGTTGACAAGTAACTTAATTTAAATGAGGCTTGTCATCCTAACACCAGTGTATTTTCACTAAATGAGTAATTAGCATAATAGAGGTTTAGTACTGTATACTTTAGCTATAATAACTTGGGCAATAGTAAGTCAATTCCAGTAAGTGACTCATTTTAAATCATATATTGTGGAGAATACTGTAAGACTACTGTATAATAAAACACCAATTTTCTTGGTTGGGTCACTTACGCTGGTATTGGCATGGCAAGCCCCAAATATTGTTACTTTTCTTAACATGTTAACAACCATAAGAAAAGGTTTGAGTACTTTGTAATAAGCGCTGGTCTAGAATAAGCACCGTAACGATGCTTTGGTGTTGAAGCATGATCTTGCCTTAAAAAACCCGAAAATCTAGGGTAATAACAAAATCTTTCCAGTGTTCCTGTGAAATATCCTCCTAAAATATGTAACAATTCAAGAAGTTATTTCACAGGTAAACTCTCTTCCCCAAATTTTGCGGCCAAGACCACTGCTTAAATACCACAGTATTGTCGCTATATACTGAGGATTCTCAGACTCCTTGGCTTATGACCCCAAACAGACGTGTAGGCAAATTGCCTTGAACAACCTCCCGCAACGTTAGGTACATGTAAGCAAAATTGAAGTAAAATGTTTAAATAATACTTAGAATGCACGATCTTTGCTACAATGATGAATGATGTAAAATTCAATTTCAATCTTAAAAGAAACTCATAACACACTCATTTATTTGGTGAACCAATTTGGAGTTGCAACCCTTAGTTTGAGAACTGCTGCTTTTTTTTCAAATTCAAATTTAATTTCATCTTTATTACAATCATACTATAATAGATTGGATATTACAATAGTTGTCAAAACAATTCAATACATTCATATATAAAAACAGGACATGTACATTCAAAATTAGTCAGATAGGTACATTACATAAAAAAAGTACAACTTAACATCTGGTAACATTTTTCAAAATATACAAGATTTATATTCCACGAATGTTGCAATAGGCATAGGATTTTATAAATTGCAATACTATTAAAATGCCATTGATTTTTAATTATAGGTTTTAATTATTTTAATTGAGGTATAAATTCTGCACAAAAGCAAATAAATCACAGTTGATTTTGTTAAGAATTTTGCCAAGATGTCTTCTTTTCTTTCTTGATTATTAAAAGGGAATTTATATTAACGAGACTGAAAATAGTTTAGTTTCAATGAAATATTGAATAATTACAAATATAACTGTATGTGTGTTGATGTTTTTGTTTATGTAACTTTAACTTTTTTTTTTAGTTTTGCTTCATTGCCTATTCAATAAAAGCATCTCCATCAAATGTTTTTTAGTTCTATATTCTTTTGTGGTTAGATGAGACTTTTTATATACCCTGTTTCGCGAACTTATGTTTTTTAAAGATCATCGGAGGTGGGCGGGAAAAAAAATTGTGTTCTTTTCTAGCAAAATGTTTTGCCAACCGGACGGAAGGGAAAATAAAAATATAATTTTAATGGTGATTATAAACAGTGATGGTTAAATACTTTAAATTTATATAATTAGGAAGAAATATACATCTTATTTTTGGAGATTTCAAGGTAGCGATGAACGTAATAAAAATTTTAAAAACCTCTTTTTTTTAATGAAATTTCTAATTCTTTGTGGCGGCAGTGCACTATTTGGCCAAATATATAATTTTATTTTTATTCAAAATCATTTAATATTATTGGCGGGCGGGGTTCGCTAAACAAGGTAACATTGTTTCACTATATCTTTTTGGTCGGTGATAAGATGTTTGTCTTTTATTTAAAGAATAAAGAATATAACTCTCAAAGAGATTTGTCATGGATAAATGATGGTCCAAGAAGATCGGCCTTGTTTTAATATTATATGCTAAATATATAGTCCAAATAATCATGTACAACCTCGACTCCAAGCCTCATAGACACAATGTTAAGCAAATTTTCTTTCCAAACGAGTGAATTAAAACCTTGTCGACAATCAACAATAGATATGCATAGGCAATGAAGATGTGCAACGCCAAATTGCTGCTTCCCATGATTAGTGGTGTGTCTAGGGAGCTTGAAATGGGGGAGGAGCTGATGGGGTCGCAATATAAGGCAAATTTTAGCCGTGTCTAACATTTTCAATGGCGAGGGGGAGGTGTGATCATTTTTTTAGGTGCGAACCCCTAGATACATCACTGATCATGGTAAATATTACGGGAGCGTTACAGGCCTCTGATGTCCGTTTTTTAAGATGGATGTTACACGTGACATGCTAATTTAACACAGATAATTCACACGGACGCAAATTAACGGGATGAGTGTAAAATTTACCGTGTAAATCGGGTTTTAGGTTATAAAGTATCATTCCATTCTTTATTTGCGAGTTACTTGGCATTTAGACGAAGGAAATAAAATCACGCAACTAGTTCTTGTAAATTCTTATTTATAAATGTTCAAACATATGACCAATGTGAAATAAATTATTAATACTATTAATTACCCTGTCAATATTTCTTGTGCGATACAGCTCACTTTTTTCTTCAGCAAAATTAAACAAAACAATTTTCTGTGGGTTTTTAAAGAAAATTGCAAGCCTAAATTGTAAACAATAAAAGTAACAAGTATTAAAATTCTTATGCCTAATAATTATGATAATCACTGCAGTCATAATAGTAATCATGATTAATAATATCCATAACAAATACTGTAGTTACTCAGGTATAAGCCCGCCCCCACTTTATGCCCTAATTTACGTACCAGCCTTCCCTCGGGCAAAAGCTCAGGGTATTTACAAATATTCCCTTTGAATTATGAAAACTTGTGATTTGAATAAAAAGCGGATTCCTCGTATCACCCAAAAGTGGCCCAATTTTGTGTTTCAAGGAGGTGAGCTTACACCAGACAAACTACGGTAATAGTATGCTTGGTACCAGTTATAGCAATATCTTGTACTAAGATCACAAAAGCACACTATTATCAAGTCATAGTAAATCATAATTTAATAGTTAAAATTAAGTGTATTACAAATAATATAATACAATTTTAAAATTAAATACTTAAAAAAAATTTTGTTACATATAATTTCATCATAAATGTATTTTTTTCAGAACAGTAGTTTAGTTGCTTCATGACACAAAACATTTACTTAGTAAATTCAGTTTTTTTTAAATAACAGATAATACCAATTACTGTAATAGAAAATCCCATGTCTCAATTCCTGGTAATGCCAAATATATTACAATATATAGACTCTATACTTCGAAGTAATTGATAACACCAATGTACCAGTTACGCACTGAGTAGGGCTAGGGGGTCACCCAAAACCCTTTGGAGAGTGGTCCAGGGCCAAGCCCTCTGGAAGCTCAAACAATTTATAAATGAGAAGGGCTTCCCCCGCCCAATGTTTCACATACACACCCATGTGCATGGTACAAAATACACTGTTTACCAATATATATGATCATAATTTGGGAATGCTTACATTCATTTGAAATGGTACAAAATACTGCAACAATATTAATACCGTATTTATTCAAATAAACGGGGGCCCCCCCTTTTTAATAAATATCCCCCTCCAAATCCTCATTTGGAATAAACACCTCCATCATTTATTTTTTCCTCAAGTAAACGCCCCCACCCCACCAAATGACTAAACAAAACTAACGGATGCAACATCATTCCTAACACTTTCTATTAATGTTCCACTCCAGCAGAATTACATTTATCTATCCTGGTTATATCTTCTTTACGATCACGCAATAACACATTTTGGCGGTAATTATAATGTTGTAGTTCAACATTTACAGTAAAATTAAGGGACACCAACAAAAATAAACGCCGCCCTTGAATAAACACCCCCCATTTAATAACCCTTCAACAGTAAACGCCCTGGGGAGTTTATTCAAATTAATACGGTACTATAATTGTTATTATATTGCCTTCTATATTGCTGCTTTGTAGTACAGTTTATACTTATTTTAATACAAAAAAAAAAAAAAACATTTATCTCATATCCACCAATATCAGTTTCATCTCAGCTGCATCGTATCAACTGCAAAATGTGAGTGTTTGTGAATGTTGTTGTGCTTTTATAGATGTGGCTTGGTGTTTGCTGGGTTTTGATTGGAGGGGTCATTAATTAGATGGAAATCAGTATATCAGCAAGATGCCAAGTTTAAGTCCCGATGGTGGTTGAGTTCTTTTTTAAATCTTGGTAAGATTCTTCTCCTGTTATGCTTTATATTATTCAAATATATAAAATATGTAGTACAGTACATGATGTACAATGTATGTCCAAAAACAAAAAAAACAAAAACAAAAAAAAACACAAACTGTTTCTTATCTTCTTATAAAATATAAAAAAGAATATTTTAGGATTGACCTCAGGTAATTTTCTGCAAACCAGATGGAATAGATTTCAGAAGAACACTGTATGTGAACAATCCCTTATTCAAACTAGGTATACATAGTTCACTAACTATACAATAAGCTCAAAAACACACACACAATGTCAACTGTTATTTATAATAACCACATATATTTTTCATACCCTGTAATGTTGGCTGCTTCAAATGTATTTTATTTATATAGAAAAATATATTTCCTACGAATCATAATAAATATTATATACCGAATAAAGCCCAGCAATCACTACAGCCGACAGTCGCCAGCTGACACGATTCTACGAAGAACGCAATGCCACAACGCGCGCGCAACAAATCGTTTTAATTATGATCCGTTCAGACTTCTACTGACAGTCAGCAGATGGCATCACGTCGTCTAGCACTCGCAGGGAACGGAGTGGATCCGTTGTACGAACGTCATACAATGCAGTGACTGCCCGGCTTAAGACAACCCTTTTTTTTTTGTATCAGCTCCTTTCGTTACGTTACAGAGGAGAATCCTGATTCTTGCTGTTGAAGCTCTACCGATGTCGTACCAGAGTTTTCATTTAAAACGTTCATTCCATTCTGTAATATAGGCGTACTGGAATAAGGTGGTGGGGGTTCTTCCATTACTTGAGAGGGGTTTGTATTTATTAATATACTGTTGTTCGGTGCAACAGGTTGGCCGTCATTTAATAAAAATCTAGTCCTATGTGCTGGGGACTCAACACCAGCACCTCTAATACTTATTTGATCATCTTGAGTGTCATGGGGTCTTCCTGGCAAGAGCCGTTGAAATCTGACATGCATGTTCTGACGTCTGGCACGGCGGTCGGCCTTCCAACGTTGGTACCGACGCAAGCCAAGGTACTCTATAACTAGCAAGAGCGTGAGGACAACCATGCTGAGGGCAGTAATCCAACTCGCCGACATGTTTTGTCCTCCAGCAATGACAACATCTGTAACCAAGAAATGAATATTTAAAAATCTGTAGAATGAATCCTCAGTTCTCAATAAGGACAATCTCAAGCACAGATTACGCAGGAGTGGCTTGGCATAGTGGTTTTGTTTCTTAATCTTGAGGTCGGAGGTTCAATCCCTTACTGTGCATTTCACTTGTGTCCTTGGGCAAGGTATTTTTAACTACTGTTGTCTCTCTACCAAAAAGTACAAGTGGGTACCTGGTAGGTTCACAACACAAATGTGCCAATTACAGCTGCAACCTTATGGAATTCTCCCCAAGAGTATGTGTTCCATACTGTATGTGCTTTCATTTCATTTATTGCACCATTATTAAGTATATAAAAAAATAGTTGTTGTTGTCATGTGGCAGGATTGCCCGAAAGCAAAAAATTAATCTACTGTCGAGGGGCTCTCCTCATGACGACGACAATCCAATGGCCGAGAGGGTATTAAGGCCTGTTTATACTTGCAACGATAACGATAACGATAAAAAGCTAAAAAGCAATTGTTCATATAAAAGATAAAAGAGATAGGAGAAATTTTTACACTGGGACAATTCGATAACGAGTTATCGTGTATACGATAACAAAATATTTTGACAAATCAATTCAAATGACATCATAATCATGCAAAAACGATAAAATAATTGTTACTACTATGATTTTCTTGTTTTCCATGATTATGACATCATTTAAATTGATTTGTCACAATATTTGCTTATCGTGTATACGACAAGTCTTTATCGAATCATTCTAGTGTAAAAACTTTCATTAGTTCTTTTAATTTTTATATGAACAATTGCTTTTTATCGTTGCAATATAAACGGCCGTTTAATGTGAAACACTTTAAAGTTCACATGAAGTGCTATATATTACCATCGGCAACTTTATATTTATACTGTATATTAAACTCCACATATGACTACCTGAATCCAACAAAACTATACATAATTGAAAAGCATTGGGTGCCACAGCATACATCAGTGCAATAAAAATATATTGTTTAAACAACCTACAGTAGATGGTGGAGGGAAATAGTTTCTGTTTCAGTTACGGTTTCTTTTATTCAATTCAAAATCACAGCCAAGGCTGAATTATATGTAGAAAAATAATAAATTATCAAAACATCAATCAAACTCAAGCACAAGACATGGAAAATGGAGATAAAAGTCTAACATTAAATACTTCAAAATTTTAAACATCAGAAGTACACAACAGTTTAAAAAACTTGTATGCAATAAAACTAATTGTTTTTTTTTATTATTAATCATTGAATCATTATTATTACTATATGATTAATTATTATTATTATTATATTATTATTATTATTAGTATTATTATTATTAAATATACTAATTCAAGAACGAAATGAAAAAACAATCATCCAATCATTGCACAAAATTCAGTTACCATAAAAATTACATCAAAATTGGGAAAGAAAAAGGCGACATAAAAAAGGACCATCATTTAATACAGAAATAAACAAATAAAATGAATACATGTCATTTAAAATGGACCAATAACTTTTTAAGTTTATGTTTGTTGTAATGCATTTATTTAATTATTATTTTCATTGTTATATTAATTTCATATACTGTAACAGTCATTACTATAATAATTATTATGAATTAATAGTTAATATTAATATAATTAATAATAATAATTACAGCAACAACCAATCAATAACTAATAATTAATATAATTATTAATTATTATCATCAATAAAGGTAAAGGTAGGAGAATAACCCATAACTTGCAGCGTCATTGTGCTGAATTGCGTGTGGGCGTGGTCCGTGACTACCTAGCAGCCATAAAGAGGCGCTTCTTGGTAGATACATGTTCACATCATTCGACAACGACAGGGGCTGTAATGAACCATAACATCGGGGTAACCCCCTACTCTTCCGAAAGATGCAATGGGTTCTTTAAAGTGCACACAAGCCAGATGTATACACTGGACCACCATTTTAAGTCCTTATCCGAGAAGACTTGGTTCTACCAACCGAACCGTTGGCGAGGAGCGGCTGGAACTAACGCCGATGTTAAGGCTGTAGCTAGCGGCGCCCCTGCCTTACTGCTCGGCTATTCGACTCGCAAATATTAATTATAATTATTATTATTATCATTATCTATAAATTACTATAATTATTATTATAATAGTTCTAATTATTATTGCAGCTAAGTCAAAATCATTCATTTAGGATTGAAATAAGAAATGGTAGGCCTAATGCAGTTTTTCGATACCTTTCCACTCTACATTGTGGATACCTCACTCTTCTAAGTTCCATATTGCTTTTTTTAGCAACATTAAACCAATTCTGGGCAAACTTGCAGCAGGGATTGTACCTACTTTGAGGTAATTTTCCTAAAGAAAGCTCCTTGAGCGACTGGGCATAACCTATGTACTCGCGGCCTAACATTACCCTGCAAAACCTTTTTTGAATTGATTCAATCATATTACTTTTTGTACAGTAAGACCTGAATGCCAAACAGGTACGGCATACTCAACACTTGGTCTTATGTAACGCTTATACACTTCAACAAGGTCATGCTTTGGTAGATTGAATTTCCTTAACCTACATAACATGTGCAGACATCCAGTTGCTTTATTTTTTTGACATTACAATTCCATTTAAGGTTATCTTGTATCCACAGCCCCAACAGCTTTGTTTCTTCAACAATTTCAATTTGGGTATTACCAATTAAAAGGGGTTCAGGTTGGCATTGGTTTCTTTGGAAGTTGAAAACCATACTTTTACATTTGGAGGGGTTAAGTTTAAGGTTAATGTTTGCATGAGATCACTCGTTCAATGTAAAACAGCACCTTGAATGGTATTTACCAAATGCAGCAGTAATTATTATGCTATAAGTTTCTAGATAGGGTTATATCATTATCTTGCATTATCAAATAGGTGAAATGTTGACTTACTGGTTTCGCAGTCTACCCACACCTCATCTATATGTGAGCAATCATGCACGTCTTCTAGGCCATTGAAGGAACAATCCAATATCGTGTCTTCCTTTCCAGTACATGTGATGTCCGAGATAAAGATGGGATGGCCGTCCTCATGATCGTCCTGTGTGCTTTTGTACACATCTATAGCATGTGTGCCTAGGAAAGTCTTGCAGACAATGTTCGCATCTGATATCGTCCAGTCCCGGTCACAAATGGTCCCCCAGCGTCCATTATGATATATTTCTACACGACCTTGCTCGACTTTCTCCCTCATGGCCAATCGTAATTTGATTTCTAAAAATAGAATTTGAAATCTAATGTTCTTGTGTTTTCCATATTTTATTGCTTGCAATACAGACACGAACAATTCTGACTATCGATAAAAAGATTGTGAAGTTATTTTATATTTTATATTATAATGTCAATCTATAATTATTTCCAGGTTTGATGACTCATAATGTTTGCTGCCCTCTGCTGACTACAAAGTAATTTTGTTCACATACAAGTATTCTATAGCTCAGTATAGTGAGATATTTCAATTGAAGACACTGCACAAAAGGGCTAACAGCAAAAAGCTAAGCCCTCGCTTTAGAAATAGTCCCTTTATTACAACTTTAGACCATTCAAATGTTATATTGCCAGGCTTTACCAAAGAGTGGATATAAAAAAGCTAAGCTTATCTTACAAAGGAGCTAATAATAATACAATGGAATAATCTTACCTTAAATATACAATATGCAGCAACATTTTGTTTATGCATTTATGATTTATTATATGTTATTTTTATTTATTTTCATAATTTATATTGAACTTTTGTCATTTTGTATAATTTTGTATTTTTGCACAACCCAGGGAAGAACAATCCTGTGTTGATCGGGGCCTCCATGGTTATATCATGGAGGTATTATTGAGAAGGAGATCACTCAGCAACAGTTCCCTTTGACGCGACAAACCCATGTGTCCTCCGCTTTTGCATCGCGCGCGGGCGTATTACCCTATAATTCACATTTTTTTGTTAGCAACAACTTGGCAACGACATGCATTTATACGCTTCCAGCAGAGCAGTTGTGCAATAAAGCGTTTGATTTTAACCCATTAAATATCTTTATAATGAACAGTGTTCCCCTGATTAGATTTTTTCGGACTTTTGGTATGTTATTATTTCTATATTTCAGGAACGGATTCCGTAAAATATTTATGTTAAAATTACTTCTGTGTTCATTATAATTTTGTCTAACGATTCGACTATAAAGCTAAGTCAGCGTAAAACTGAAAAATACTCAGATTTTGGATTGATTTTTCGAATAGTTAACCCTCGTTAACCCAAAAATGACTTAGTTTATTATAATCCTCAATCATTTATTAATTAATATCTGTTAAAATTAGAATTAGCGAATTCTGGCCAATTTATGGAAATTGAAGTTGAAGTATACTATACTTTTAAAGGTCATGTAAATCTTCCATTAAATTCGAAACTTTTTTTGGTGGAAAATATTAATATGTTTGATATTTTATGAGAGATAAATGTATCAGCTTCAAAATGGAAACGATTGCGCAGCCATAGTGATTGACTGTATGTAGTGCGCATCGAGAAAAGAAGGTGCTCTCCATTTCGCCATGTTCAATTTTTTGGTAAACTATGCCTGCTGAAAATTTGATGGCGGGGAACACATGAGACTTCAAAGGCATCGCGCAAACGTTCTTTACGCGCTGCGGCAGCTTTCATCTTAGTTCATTTGCATAGCGCTGCGTGCGCGTAGCTTTTTCGAGTGATCTCCTTCTCAATAATACCTCCATGGTTATATAAAGTTGGACTGAACTGAACCACCTACACATACCCTCAAATCCTGAGCACTCAAGCCATAGCTGTCCATCCTTTGAGCAATTCCCGATGGTAGCCTCATCATATTGACAGTTTTGAAGGCAAACTTCATGTCCAGAGCACACAAACTCAGGTGCTACAGACGCTTCTAGGCTACTATTCCAGAACAAGGATCCCTTTGGCAGGCCTAGCTGAAGTTGGCGGCAGGCCACTTTTGCATTTTTGGAGTAGTGCGATGCCCAGTTGCTCTTGCAAATCGGAAGCCAACCAAAGTCATTCGTCCTTATCATTAAGTAGCCATTCAGACTGGTTGTGCCTTGGATCAGTGACACAGAGTTACCTATAAAAGAGGGAAAAATAAACACATCATCTGATAATTACAGTAAAAACCTCAGGTACATCAAAAATTTGCATCAAACTTTAAGTCCATGTATGGCCTACTGTCAAGACTTTTAATTGCAGAGATACCTAAAAAACTAGCTAAAATTTGCGAGGAAAATTGCAAGGAAAATAGGTGCACTGAATCGTAACTACTGCACAATACATTGGTTATATATTATGAATAGATCACAGGCAAATTTTCGGCAAAATCTGTGCAGAAATTGGCCCTCATTATTTTCCGAAATGTGCACGGATTTATATTTTTTGCGCAGATGATAAATTTCTTGCGCAGGACTTACTTTACAGCCTGGTCAAGCATATAAAAAAAAACTTAAGTAAACAAAAAAATAGACATACATCCCCATGTTTTAAACCTCCCTGCTTTCACATTTCAGGTCCATGTATATTATTGAGACTCAAAACCCATATCATTTTTGGGCTGCTATGTCCCCCCACCCACCCATGTAAAATTCAAACATGAACAAAAGGAGAAAACAAAAACTAAACAAATCAAACAAACAATTTAACAGATTAAGCAAAACCACAAAAAACAAACACACATTTTCCCAGATCTGCCAGATCCTACCCACAGGGACGCATCCACCCACGCCACGTCCCCCACCACCTCCAATATCAACACAGTGAGTGAGCTCTGAACCACCTCATCATTATGACATTCACAAACTGTATACAACATCAATAAAAAATAGAAACTTAAATTTCGACGCCCATTGCATTTCATACACTAAAATCTTTACGATGCCTAGGCCTAGGTTAGGCCTACGAGCACCTACCCAATTTAGTATACCCTTCATCAACAGTCGCTGAGCAGGCATGCCTCCAGCACAACACTAGATGAACAGCCGCAGTAAAAACTAGCACATGCCTTGCACTTTTTCGGCCAAAATTCATGGTTTAAAACAACACTTAGTGAAACAAACATCAAATCTGGATCGAAGCAACATTATATTAAAACTAATAAGCCAAAATCACAGTATTATGACCAGTGTTTAGATTTAATAAGTGCATTCGGACTGGATTAATGACAACGTACTAGGCCTAGTTCTGAAGAATTTCCGAATGCCCTACTACTAACAGTACTACTCGCGAGGGAAATTCCTATCGAGAATAATGTACGCTGCATGCATGCAGGCCTGAGTGAATAGTACATTGACCCAAAACACGGTGTGAGAGTTGCGTGTATGTTTGTTTACATATACCGCTATTTATTGACATGATTCATTGACGTGGTGTGTTTTTATTTTATTATTATTATTATTATTGTTGACACGACAATTTACAACACACAAAACATAAATAAAACCCATCAAAATAGCTCATTTTGAAAGGAACCAATACCGCAAATGCTCGAATAAGCGCCGCTCTCGAATAAAAGCGCTTAATCGAGAGAAACCTCAGTGTGTAGACGAAACACTTTAAGATTGAAATAGGCCTTAAATACAATGACACAGTGTTAAAATGACGTTTATTTATGATAGGACCTTTGATAGACTGTGGGAATATGTGAAATAGGTAACATGGGAAAGGGCACGGAAAGCGCCACGCCAATATTTTTTTTATAAGCGCCGCTTTCTCCAGAAATTATAGCGCCGCGGCGCTTATTCGAGCATTTACGGTAAATTAGTTACTTCCACAGAAGCAGATCGAAAAAATAGACTCCCAGTGGGAGCTTGTGTCTAGTGCTTAACATGTTTTTTTTGTTTTGTTTTTTGTTTTTTGTTTTTTTTTTGGCTCATGCTTTGTGTGTTGGCATTTCACACTAGAATAAACTGTACAAGTACATACCATATTGTTGTTACTTTTTAGTGAAACGGATAGCATGGCATCATATTTCGTTACTTGCTTTCCCACCATTCCGCCACCAGATTTATTACAAGTACACATACAGTGAATTTAAGCGACATTTATTTGAGCATTTATTTGAGTATAATTACGTATCCATACACCAACAAATTTAATAAACGGCTTCCTCTATTATAAACACCCCCTCAGATAAAAACCCTTCTGAACAATAAACGCAGGGCGTTTATTCAAATAAATACGGTACTTAACTGTCCGACAGACAGTGCATAACATAATTTATTTACAGATTTTCTTTCTTTATAAGGTACAACGACAATATTTACCAATAATAATAATAATAATGAGGATAATGATGATGATGATGATGATTGATGTCGATAATAATAATAATAATATTGAAGATGATAGGCCTATCAACAATTATATGGGCTGTGATATTGATAAAATTATTGATAGGCCTAGTAATATTCCTATGATACTAAATGAAGTATACGTACTGCTACGATTATTATTAATTATTATTATTATTATTATTATTATTATTTATTATTATTATTATTATTATTATTACTATTATTATTATTTTTATTTTTATTATTAATTATTATTATTGTTGTTTATTATTATTATTATTGATTGGGAAGGGCAAACATATAATATATGAAATGAAAACTGGTATGAAAATAATTAATTTATCACATCTCATTCCCGTGAAAATTTTTCATATTTATAAATACTAAATACTTAGGCCTACATGAAATTACTTAATTGTATAAATTTGGGGTAAACTTAATTGTATATTTTTTTTATATATATTTTGAAGAGAATATAGCCTTTAGTTTTCATGTCATTCGAAGTTGTTGTGCAGGCCTACGTTACAATTTTTACTACATTACCGGTACTGTATAATACAATTTGTGTGTCAATAAAAACTATAAATTACGGACATACCGCCCTCTTCAGTTCGGGAATTACCTACATCGTCGATTTCGTAAACATGGCTGACACCCGAATGAGAAAACGGCCCAGGAAAATACGGGAGGTAATAGATGGTTTATTTACTTCATAGATTTTTGTTTGTTAATATTAGGAAATGGATAGATGGCGTGCGCTATACATTAGTTTTATATTATAATTTGGTGTTACAAAGGTGCAATACTAAATTCAACATTAAATAGACACTCACTCAATCTCATCTCTAGCACACAAGATTGACGTAGGTGTAGGTAGGCCTATTCTATTCTCTTTACATTTTTTAGCTTTTTATTTTGTTACTTTAGGCTTTCCATATGTTCATACTTAAGAGAGAATACAAGCATAGTTACCAACCGTCTCGCATTTCAAAGTGATTTTGGATGAAACACGCATTTTGCAGAAACACATGCGCGATCATAAATTTATCACGCATTTAGCACAGGTCAATGCGTGATAACGAATATATGGTAAAATGTATTTAAAATTAGAAGAAATTGGTTTTATTAAAAATATAAAAACGGTCATGCAGTAACTTGAATACATGAATATTTAATTCACTGACACGTTACTAAATATTGATCAGTATGCCTATTCATTTTTGTTTAGGTAAAGAAATGTTTGTGCACATAGATATTCGGGTGCTCAAATTAAACATAGTCATAATGCACTTGTCAATTGTACAAGTCCCGGGCCCCCAGTAAGTATACCCAGTATTAATTGTCAACAAACACTCCCCGAAATTGTTTTAAAACAGCTTTAAAATGCTGAGATCGCGATCGTCGAAGCGCCAGAGGCCCTGGACCTCCGCCGGGGCTCCAGCTCTGGCCCGGGACCCCTCCCGCACCGGCCCGGGACCCCTCCCGCACCCCCCTAGGGCCTACCTATTTTATTAATATTATTTTATGTTAGAATAGGTGTATCACTGTTAGGCCTAGGCTAGGCGAAGCTTAACTGTTGTGTAGAATAGTAGCATATGTAATGACAATTTGTGGGGATAGGCCTAGGCCCATGTGCACTTGGCGAGCAATTTACAGAAAATATTTGTTAGATCACTAATGAGATTGCTGAGCACAATTTTGCCACGAGGAAACTTCACCATTTGTGGCAAAGACAAGCCAAACCAGTCACTCGTCGGAAAAATAAATTTTTAGTTATTAATACAGGGTTAAACAGTAAAATGAGAGCTATAAAACGGTGAAAGAATCATTTAAATCCGACACTTCGTTATGAAGTTACACAAGTTTAAACATACAGCTGTTTAAAGAACAATATTTGAGAAATCAGCCTTTAATGTTTACGATTTCAGGCATTTCTTAGGCAGAAACCATCACCAAATTGTTAAAAATTGTTATTTTAAACATTGAAAATGAGGAAAATAACAGCATAGCATGATGTATAGATATATAAAGGTTAGTTTAGTGCAATAAAATAGATTTCCAAAATTTTGACATTCCAGCATGTTTTGGCCATTATCTCCAAAACAGGATTTGTAACGAGTGACTGGTTTGGCTTGTCTTTGCCACATTTACCAAATTTTCAATTTTTGAACCAGGTTTTGCTGATCTCTTCTTATCTCTATTAATTACTGCTTCAGGGAATTTTGTAACAAGATTAACAGTGAAGCTCATTAGTTATGAATAGTTCACAAGAAGACTAGCACAATTAAATCAAAAACCATGTTGTAACTTCTAACATAAGTCATTGATTTTTAAAATTCAAAAGCATATCTATTATGATTTTTATCTGAAATTATAGCTAAGGTAAATACACATCTTATCCATACATGCCAAATATTTTTGAACAACAGGTTTTTAAAATTTTCCAGCCTGGTTTTTAAATACTATACTGGTAATTTATTGAGAAACAGCAATGCCTGCTGTGATAATGACTCTTAAGTAGAGGCATTCTTCTTTGATGTTTAATTGGATTATTGAGATAAGATTCTGGCAAAACCAGGTTCACCAACCTGCCTAAATGCTTTTTTAAAGGGTTTGCTGGTAAATGGGATAGTAACCTCAAGTGGTTCACCCAAACCTCAAAATCATCAAGTTCCCCACACTTTTGTTTCTCTCAATCATCACACACCCTCACCATTCTTCTTGTCATAAGTTTTAGAAACAGGAGACACAGTTGTTATGCATAGCCTACCTGTAGGTCACTCATCATATACCAACATACGCCATTCTAGATTTAATAAATGAACAATCTGTCTATGGTAGTAATTATTACCTCCCTGCTATTGCCAAAAGTCCACAGAGAGTTTGTAAAAGCATTGAAACCTCTCTTTTATCAGTGACTGATCAGCACATCAACAATGCTTTCTGATATTGTTTTATATTTTTTTAATGTGTACCTGTGAGGCCTATTTCACCTTTGTTAGGCAAATTTTTAAAAATACTAGTTTCTCGTTCCCTCATGCATCTATTTTCTCTGCCTCACCAATTTTTTTTTAAGTGCCCTTATTCTCCTTTTTTCAAAATATTAAGATGAGAAACTACTTTTTTTTTTTTTACTTGGCCTTTATTTGGGGATTTTTTCTATGTACTTTAGGGTGCTGTACCAGAAAAACCAACGAAAGAAGAAACCGCAGTTGCTAAGTATTTACGTTTCCATCTTCCAACAAAGGAAACCACGTTCATGCAAGAGAATGTACAATACTTTACAGGTAGTGATGAAATAACTAAATATAATTAATTATGGTTATTATGAACGTTTTTTTTTTTATTTTTAATTTCTCACATCCAACAGCAAGTACACTCGCCACTTACAGGATAAGAATGATGCTTTTTAAACCAAGTCTCTTTTTAATGGCTTAGGGAGTGGTGTTGTTTTGGTCGTGAGAAAAAGTCCTGCTGTGACAAAATTTGAATTTGAAAATATGTAAAATCAGTGTTTTATTGTATGTCCTTGTATGAGGACAAATAAAATTTCTTGTATTTTATATTAGACATAAAAATATTGATAGAATGTACCTTGTGCCTAGTACAGAATGTGCCTAGTACTGTAAAATACTGTAAGTCTGCATATTTCTTAATAAACCGGTAATTGACCTTACCAGGTAGGATTGCAAAAACCTCGCAAGTAATTCGGATGGGAATTGAACCCAGAACCTCCAAATAACTACTCTAGCTTGCGCTTAGTAAATAGAACTACAGTATTATATCATTGCAGTTTATTGCATTCTATTCTACGAATTTTTTAAAACCAATTACAAATTGGTTAACACAAAAATTTGCTGTGAAATTCATCTTAACATAATCTTTTTCAAACATTAACATATAAAGTTTAAGCAATATAGTCTTTACAACAGAATACAAACATATTATTACAAGCCTAGTATTGGGTTCTATAGTGAAAGGCTAGAACTTTGCACTCAACAGTATCATGGCAGCCCATGTGTTAGTCTAAAGCTTGTATTTGGTTTTTTTGTTCATATTGTCTTGAACTTCTTAATTTCAAATATCAGTCCTCATTATGCCAAAGAGCAAAAGCCATATATTATGTTGTACAATAAGACCTATATCTGGCTTTATATTTTTTGTTAAAAATAAGCTGTATCTGAATGTGACTAAAGTGCTTTTTCATTTATGTTTGTGGTAGAGTATACTGTAAAAATGTTTTCTTCCATTAATCAGGACAAAAGGCTGTTGATTTTCTTCTTGAATCAAAATGGGCAAAAGGTACAAAGGGCACAGATGTTCTGTTCACTACCAGGTTAACCGTTGTGAACTACCTGAACAGGTAAAGGAGATGGTCTCCTACTTGATAAATAATACAAAATACATGTAGATATAAATATAAATGTATATAAAAGTATATATATATACTGTCTCTTATACACATCTAGATGTGTATAAGAAAATATAATTTTGTTTTTGTCTCGTGCATTAGACACCAATACAGTTTGCGGGTATAGAATAATATAACATAATGTACTGAATAAGAGTTCCGCAGTAGTTCCCAATTTGTAATGATACAAAATGTAATTTATTTTTAAATGTTACTTAGGTTGTTGAAGAAACGGATGTTCTATAGGGCAATTAAAACTGTGAAAAGGAAACGTGAAAAAGATGCGAAGAGTAAGGATAAGGAAGGAAAAGAGAAAGAAAAAGAGTCAAAATCAAAGGACAAGGAATTGAAGAAGAAGGAAAAGGAAAAAGACTCCAAAATGAAAGATAAAGAGACAATAAAGAAAGAGTCTGAGACTGAAGAAAAGAAATCTAAGAAAGAGAAGAAGAAAGAAGAGCAGGAAAAAGAGGAAGAAGTAAAGTAACAAATTAACTATTTTTTAAAAATTTATTTCAACTTCATTTAAAGAGCCCAGCTGATATTCTGTGGTCTTTCTATAAAATGACAAAATATAAATATATATATATATATATATAAATAGATAACAGAATGACATGCGCAGAAAAATCAGACAATTATTCAAAAACAGCGTTAATAATAGAATAAGACCACATTGAGAGAGAAAAAAATGTTATGAACATCCATAGCAATAATCATTTTTAAGGGAAATGAAAATATTTTTAAAATTATAAATTGTATAAATTGAAAAATACTTTTTTTTTCCAATTAAAAAATGATCACAAAAATGTAGATCAGAATGATCATAAAAAATGAGAATGTTGTTATTATTTTTTTTTATTGATTGATTTGAAATATTATACTTACTTTTATCTTTGTAATAATGGGTTTTGATGTACAGCACTTTGATCTTTTTTTGTAAAGGCGCTATATAAATACTTTTTAATAATAATAATAATAATAATTATGAAAATGAGAAGATCATGTAAATGCATAGATGAGAAAAATCACAAAAATAAGTGTGTGATTAGAAATATAGAACTCGGGGTGATGTAAAGAATAACAAAGTTCTAAAATCAATTATGTCTTTATCGTTATAGGAGGAGAACGAAGCAAACGAAAAAGAGACAAAGAAAGGGAAGAAGAAAATAGTATTGGACTTTGCGGACCATCAGTGCTTTAAAGATAACTTGGACGTAATTAAATTTTTTGTAACCTTTTTTTTTTCAATGTTATAAATTTTTTTAGCAGTATTTACTTAACTAGAAGCAGAAACCCAAGAAGGGAAAATATGATGCTTCATTGAATTGGGAAAGGAAGATATCACTTTCAGAATGAAACATTCTAGCCAGGCACACCATGCGCCAACTGGTGACTGCAAAACATTCAGTCTCCTTTCTTTGGGGAATTGTGACACACCATCAACACAGTGTGTACCCAGTTTACACTGTGCTAGATTGAGCCACCATTCTGTGTGAACGTTATTAAATAAATGGTGAATGATTGACCCAAAATCTCCTGTGAAGATATTTTAAGATGGGGTTCTGCAGTGGGAATTTAATATAATTATAATTACACTCAATGTGATGGATACAGATTATAAGGTGGTGTTGCAGTTAAACAATTAGCACACCTACTTATAACACTCTGTCCACACTATCAAATGTTATCTGACAAAATTTAGGTACGAGTCATGACATGACATCATCATGCCAATATATGTGCAAATCACACATATATGTCACTAAAGCTCTGTCCACATTATCAAATTTTATGTGACAAATAAATGTGATATGCCCATATTTGGGTGTAATGTGACATCATGCCCATATATGGGCACATCACACAAATTTGTCACAAAATTTGATAAGTGTGGACAGAGCTTTATAACTATATAGTGTTAACAAAGCTTTACTTACTGCTTGCTGGTCCTGTGACCGGGTGTGGTCATAGGGTCGCTGCGCACTTGAGCACCTGACCAGCTCCTTCCATGATTCTCAGTCACGTGCCACCATCTGGGTCTCCGCAAAGGATTTCTCAGTCCTTGCGGCGAACAGAGCTTTACTCTTGTTATAATAAGAATGTTTATGAATTGATTGTACTGTATTAATAACATTGTTTTAAATTATCTTTTATTCACTTCTATTTGTATTAATTTTGTTCTGTGTTTAAATTTCAGGCATATGTGTGGGTGTATGACCCTGTTAAGACGAAAGATTATATACTTGGTTTTACTCTAGGTAAGTATAGGTTGTCTTCACATTATACTGATTAAAAATATGTGCTCTGTATGTGTTTTATCCTTTTATTATAAGTTATAGTTCCATTTAAATGAAGTATTTATTGTTTTCATAGATATTTTGAGTTATGTCCAGAATTCATGACAGATAGAACATGTATAAATGCTGCCCTCTATTTTATTTTATCAGTGATTGCTGCAATTGGTGTCTGTATCTACCCCTTATGGCCTCCTGAGATCAAGATTGGTACATACTACGTTAGTCTTGTTGGTGCTGGATTTGTTGGATTTATTTTAGGTCTTGCTATATGTAAGTGATTTTCTGCCTTTTTTCTCTTTTTTTGATTAATTATATTATATTTTAAATCCAACCAACAATTAATATAATCCAATCATTTATAAAGCACCTTCACACTGTCTTACTGTATAATATGTAACACGATTGATACCAATACAGATACATATACAGTAGAACCCCCTCTTTTGGAATACCCCATATTAATGTGACACTTTTCCGCTGCAAAATGAGAGATAAAAAAAATTTCCTAATCTATTTCTAAAAAAATCCTTAAAATATTAAATTGTTTGAACTTTTTATACAAATATTGTGGGTCTGTGCTACCAGAATTTCACAATTCAACATTTTTTTTGCAGTCCGTTTTATTCTTTTTACTTGCTTATGGGTTGCTACTGTTGGGAAACTTCATTTCTGGTTGTTCCCAAATCTTCTCGAAGATGTCGGTGTTCGAGAATCCTTCCAACCCTTTTACGCCAAAGAATGGCGTAGTGGAGAAAAACAAGATATGGAAAATGATTCTGATAAAGAAAACAAAAAAGATGATGATGATGATAATAAAAAAGAAGATGGTGATGAAATGCAAGAGGAAAATGAAGAAAAGAGCAACGATTCGAAAAACGAGGAATCAGTAAAAAGTGAATCAAGTGATGATAGTAAAGGATCTGAGATGGAAGAAGAGGAATGTGAGGCGCAGGATGACTTTGAAGTCATCGGAAAGGAAGAAATTTCTGCTGTCGAAGAATAATAATAATAGAGTAATAAACATGGAATAATTCTTGTAAGTAAACTATTAAATATATGTACTGTTTGTAATGTTTTGGTCCATTGTCAACATATCTTCATCAGACCAATGACAGCGGGCAGAGACAGGATTTTCAAAGGTGGGGAGCTGTCTTGAGTGGTACGTAGTACCAGTGGGGGTGGGTTCGGACAAGATGGGACGCGAAAGTTTGAGGAAATAGTACTTCTAGATGGCCAGAAATTACACTTTTATATAGTAAAATTCATCATCATCACATCTCCATTATATAGTCAAAATGAAGTGCCAACAAATTCTCATATTCAGTTATCAAGGGATCTTCAGCAACCATAGAGATCTAATTAATTTTCAGCAAACATTGAGATCTAGGAAACCTAAGACAACTAAGCCTATCTATAGCTTACTACAGGTAAGCTTTAACTACAATACTAATTATAATGGTTTGGCATGGTTGGGTTGGACAAATTTCTTTTTCGTTTTAGCACAATTTTCTTCACTTTGAAATATTATTAATATTATTAACATATCTATTATCATTATCGTCATCATCGTTATTATGACTAAACTAGTAGTAGTATTATTAAACAAAACTTTATAAATGCTTGCAAAAGGATAAAAACAAAACTGAAACATATTATCACATTTCTGTATCTTAAAAGACCTGGCTTGGGATTTAAGCTAATTTTTTTGTTAAGTGAGTTTGATAAATCCATCCCCTGAGTGGTAAAGCCATTATATAATCCCAAAAATGAATTTTCTTGCATTATCGTTTGTCGTTTATTCTAATGAATATCCCACTGGGTTACTATCAGGGAGTGGGTGACTTTTATTAAGATGTTTATTGTGGGTTTCTATCAGACAGGAGCCACTGCTCCCCTGGAATACATCCCTGACAACGGGATCGATTTGGTTTTCAACCTTCAAATCGGGGTTTCAATCCCTTGCTGTGCATTTCGCTTGTGTCCTTGACCAAGGCACATTATCTGCATTCCTTCTCTCTGCCCAGGAGTATAAGTGGGTTAAAATGCCAAATGTGCTGATTACTTGCTGCAGTGTTATAGAATACACAGGACTGATTAGATGGTTGGAAATATTAGAGTGCCGTCTCTGTTCATGTTTGGTTACGAAAACATGGAAACAACATGAAAAGAGAAGAAGATATATATACAAACTCGATAATATTTACATCCAACTAATCAGTCCTGAAACTACTGGTAGAGGGCAACCCACAACACCGGGAATCGTCGACAACTAGCAAACCAGTCATTGTCAGATGAAGATCCATTGAAAACGGATCAAGACATCAAAAACAGTATTTATATTAAATGGTTTACATACAAGAAAACCAGATGAGAGTACAGTATTCGAGCTTAATACAGTAATAAATCTGTTTATTTATTATTGTTGCATTGAAATACAAAGAGATATGTATTGAGGAAGCAGACATGTAAGGCTATTTTATTCAGAATATACCTAAACACCTGTATATAAATGAACCTAAATATTGTAGAGTGTGAGATGTGTCTCCAATTTATGTTAGGTTTTCATTGGAGGTGCTGTTGCAAATATGGAATTCATTTTTATGTAAATATAATAAAAATGAACTTTATGAATATGTGATTATTATCTCAAATTTCTGGTGCCGTTGCAAAATATGGGATTCATTTGGTAATTGGTATGTAAACCAGCTCAAAAACAAACAAAATATTAATTATTTTTATATGCATGTTATGTTTCTTCCGAACTATTATACAGACTGTTATGTTTATGTAATGCTAATTTGAATTTATAATTCTAAAAGTCCAAAGCCAGACCATTCCAGATATCAAGACTAATTTTCTCAATTCTGTGTCTGTAAAGTATTTATGCCAAGCCGTCTATAACCACTGAGGAAAATTGCGTTCTCAATAGTTGTGATGTTAACAATGAAAAATGCAGCAAATTAAAGTTATGAATGACAACAAAATGAGTTTATTTAGTTTCTGTTTGTTTTTGCACACTTCCAAAAAAAAATACAATGCAATGGCATACTTGCCTTTTATTGGCATACTACACTGTGTTACTAATTTAAAAACATTACTATACATATTTAATGGTATTATCTAGAGTAGCCTACACAATAAAACAAAACAAAACTACAACAGGACTTCTCACGATCAAAATACTCTTAATTAATATCGTCCAGCGAAGTATTTTTAACCATAAATAAATAGTATATTGTTTATTCATCATTTGAAAGATAGTAAATTGTTTATGTACATTTTTGCGAGGAGATTTGACAGGTAAATTATATAAATATTATATTGGATAAATATCTACATATATAAGAAAAACATGTGTTTACAGTTACTGTTTATAAATATATCTAGCCTATGGAGAAATCCGAATTTCTGCAAAAGAAAAGAGCGATCGGCATCAATATAAACAAATCAAATGGTAGATTTCAGAAAGTTTGTACGCGCGATTACTGATTAAAATTTTAAAAAAAAACTATCAAAGATGCACAACAATAAACAAATAAACAGTATGTGCTGTGAAACACTACTTGTATTGTGGCTGGAGAAACTTAAACAAAAAGTGCTAAAAGTTCAAATATTGAACTTGAAAAATGACATTTTAGTATGTTTTGGAGAACAAGACTTGCACGATTACTGAGTAGATGATCGCAGATTATACAATTGCCAAGACAGATATGAAGATGCTAAAACGTTCCTAAAGTTAAGAACAATGAACTCGAAAATTGTCAATTGGCATGTTTCATGTAACACTAATTGCAGTAAAAGTTAATCAAAAATACCAAAGGTGCTGAAAGTTGAAATATTAAACTGACGTTTAAGTATGTTTTGAGAAACATTACTTTACGATTACTGAAAAATCCAACAATGAAAGATTGTACGATTGCTAAACAAACTTCAAAGACAATCGAAGATGCCAAAAAGTTCTAAAAATTAAGAATATTTAACTCGAGAATTGGTAATTGGCATGTTGAGTGATGGAAGATTAGAGTGACTTTTCCAAGTTTCAATATAGAACATGGAATACAGTAGCTGGGAAGTAAAATTCTACTTAAAAAATAATACAATTTTAATAAAAAGACAATCGAAAATATGAAAAGTGCAAATACTGTGCTTCAGAAAATTACTGAGCTTGAAAACTGGCAGTTGGTAGGCATGTTTTCACTGCGTCTTTTGCTGAAAATTAAAAGAACTTCAAATAACAGACAATCGAAGCAATAAACGGCAGTGGTGAAAGTCCGCAATCGAAAGGCCTTATGTTGTGTAAAACGCTACATGACGATTTCTGAACAAAATTATATAGAAAACTAAATTATATCTGGTAAATCTTGTACCAATTTTAAATTAAAATTCATTTAACAAAATCTCGAAAATTGGAAACTGGCAAGTTTCGTGAAAACAATATTTTGTGCAAAAATCCATTATGTTCATTTAAAATGTCTACCGACCACAGTGGATATTGGCTTTTCTTGAAATCTGTGTAATGTGCTATCAAACATACAGTAGACTGATTTACTCTCTGACAATGTATATTTTACAGTACCTTTATGCTTCATAGAACACAGAGAAACATATTCGTTTCTGAATTCTGGTCGTATCAAAACTGGTGACTATAATCGTACACCTACCAATGCTTCCAGATTATCATCAAAAGGTGACATGCGCGTCATTTGCTAATCTTTTCATCATTGTTTATGCAAATGAACCGAAATTGAGGTTGAAATTGACAATCAATTCTCAAGTTTTAACTTAGTATTCATGTCACATTTAATATCATTCATTTTCTAAAATTCAAACTTACCGTACCATACGCACCTGTTGCAACTTTATAGTCTTCAAATTAGGCCTATATATACTGTAGTAAATTAATAGTAAATTCCTATACGCCTTCGGTTTTCTCACAAAGATCCATTCCATAGGCTTATACATTTCAGTGAATAAGCAAATACCGATACCTCTGTTATTACCAACTCTTACATTTCAAACCTTCCAGTTACCGTACGATATACTATTATGTCATTTGTTAGATTCCATTTACTGTATATGACTTAAACAAAATCTGAGCTTCTGCTACCACCAAACTTTGCACTTTCAACCCTTCCAGTTACCATAATATCTTCTTGTTTGACAAAGTACTTATGACATCAGAATGATAAATACTCTCATTGGTCAATAGAGTCACATGTTTATTTAAAATAAATTCTCAAATGACCCACGACATGTTTTTTGCTAGTCTCACCATATGACGTCATACTCATTGACGTCTCAGAGGTTAATGCAGTTGGTTTATCACCTCCAAACCTGACTTCTTTTTATCTTCATTCCACAAATCGTCCAAACAACGTAACCTCGAGTTAACTCAAATTACAAAATAAAACCTATGTCACATGCTATTTTTCAAAGGGTGTTTTCTGATGTTTGATGGTTGAAGCCATAATGATTCTTTTCCCCGGCTCTGACATCATCACTTCCAACGTACACCGGTGTGTTGTCCTTATGTCGGTACTGTTCGGCCGTGTTTAACTGGACACCCTGATCATAATCGCTATCTTCACCGTGATCGTTTTCCCTCGAACTGCATGATTTTAAAAGGTCTCTCTTTGTGACACGCAGCCGACGCCCTAATGCTCCACACATTGAAATACTCTAGAAAACAATTAGGAAAACAGATTACTTTATTTTCCAAATAATAGTCAAGAAAATTATCTTAAAACATAAAAGAGAGGAACCCCTGAACATATCAATTACGAGACTAAAACATTGAATACATTCTTTTACATAACTTTCAATGGTATATTTAATTTGATTTTATTCACTTTCTTCCAATACATTACCAGAATACAGATAATGTTACAAAAAAACACTGAACATTAAAACATTTGAAAACAGGATAACCCATAAATTCGAAAAATAAAAACTTATTTCAAAATGAACAAATAAACATACAGTAATATATAAATATAATAAATATGCAAATTTTATAAAACAGTATCTCCTGTTTTACGACCCCTTTTACTATAAGCCTTTGATTACAACTTTTTAAGGGTCTAAGTCTAGGCAAAATAATATTGGAAACAATTTATTTATTCGTACACTATTAATTGTCAAAATTTGTTTTATTCTCATTCTTTTCTGTAAGTGGAAGCTAAAACTTAGGTCTACTTAAATATTATTTTTAAGTATGAAGTTTTTAAGATCAGTACATCTTTCACGAGAGACAACATAAAGAGTAATTTGTGATTAATGCGATAAGAATTAGGCCTAAGTATTAAAATAGTGTAGCACTTTTCACGCGCCATATTATTCTAAACTTGATGCGATAAGAATTAGGCCTAAACATTAAAATAGCGTAGCACTTTTCACGCGCCATTTTATTCTAAACAAGATAAGAATCTCTTTCTGGCTCTTAGCGATTAAATTGTAACCGTTGCAGAGTTTATACGATTTGCGAAGTTTAAGAGATGTTTCCACAAATTTGATGTGTAAGAATTTGTAAAACATTACTGAATTTATTGCACCTATTACTTACATTTAGGCCTGTACTCCGTCTAGAATTTCTAGCTTCCTTGAATGAGGCTATGATCCAGTCAATGATGAGGAGTAATATTGCAATGGCAATTCCAGCAAACAAAAAGTAAAAGACTCCAAGCATTTGACGAAGGCCAATTTTACTGGGCAGTGTATTTTTTGCTGAAAAAAACAAACAATACTCTCATCCGGTAAAGAATAATAACAAATATATTTATTGAATATTTAATTATCTTGTAGCATTCTTACACAGATATAATTATGAAATGTACAAGGCATCCGTAAATTTCTCATCGCTTGAAGAGAAACAGGATTGACAAAGGTGAATTTGAGTGCTGGCTTGAATTAATCAAAATCACGAGTTTGTCGAAATTCGTAAGGGAAAGCCTTTTCCAAAGAAAGGTGCAGACTAGAAAGATTGGTTCTGTATTATTACTTTTTGATAAGTACTGCTTTTTGAGCAAACGGGCCGCAACAAAATTGCCGCCGGACCGCAGAGCAATGTACTGCTAAAGGCAGTAAAGTGTTTTATTTGGCGCTTTAACTTACCATCAGCTCCGTCACATCCCCCTGAGAAGTACCGCTTCTGGAGTCCGTCCATGAAGTCTGATTGTCGAAGCTTCAAGATCTCCAAACTAAATGGTTCCGTGTAAAGTGAATTACGAGCAAGTCCCAGACCATATCCAATCTAAAATGTTAATGAACAAATTGTTTAAAACAGTGGATGTGGAATAAACATGATGATGATGATAATGATAAATAATGATGGTGATAATGATGTGGGAGCTGATAATCTCGTATTTGATAAACTGTGAGATAAACTGAGTTCCGATAAATCAGAATCTGCACTCTGGTATTCTGCAAATTGGGTTTCAGCAAACTGATCTAGATCCATTGATTGGCTGCTTGAGCCGAGAAGTCGGTTACGGGCCCAAATTCACTAGGGACTTTAGCCTCTGGCAAATTCACTATGCACGTTAACCCGGGCACTCACTGCGTCGTACGACCGTCGCCGACTGATCCACCTTTGACGACGTTACGCCGTTTGCTGATTGTCGGTGGCAGCCTGAATGGATCGTCATCCGTTGCGCTCGCGCGTCGTGGCATTACGTTCTCGCCATTGAACCACGTCGGCCGACGACCGTCGGACGAGGTGTGTGCCCGGTTTTACGTAGAAATACCCATGACACCGGTATTTTACATACCTTTCCAAAAAGACGGCCTACAGTTCGGACATCACAGGGTTCTATGTTAGCCTCATAGTCAAGAACAGCGGAGTCGAATATGAAAGCGTATTTGCTATCACGGACAGCCTGTATACCTTCCTCTGCTGTCGTTACAAACGAATTTTCTTTCTCCATGTAATGCCACGCCCTCAGGAACGGATCAACTTTTGCATTTTCGAAGTATGACTGTGGCTGACTAGCGGCGACAGTTCCATACGAAACGTCTGTCTGTCTGGACAGATCATCTATCGAGTTAATACCTGCCAATGATAAGGTTTCAAAGTAATATCATCTCCATTAAATTTGATTGATAGTTAATAGTGTTGACGAAAAAAAAATCCAGATTCTTTCACAATTATTATGTTATTATACAGTACTCTCTATTTATGTGATTTGGTCGATGGTTCAAATACCAACCTACACTTCTCGACCATAACTTGCTGGGGAAAATCCTGACAATTAATGTCACACTTTCTCTCATGACCAAACATATATAGATCAACTTTAAAATGACACTAGATGCTCCCTAAATGAACTAAAGACAATGATGTCGGATAGACTTTAATGGATGAGTCATCAGTCTGAGCATGCTCGACCTACGTTAAGTGTCATGTAAGTGTTTCAATGATTTGATTGGCTTCTTGTACAAATGAGTGTACTTTTTTCTGTGTGCCGCTTTGATTTTTATGTTACCTGAACCCGAAGAACAATATCCGCGCATTATATCCATGAAAATAATTTTTCTATGATCTATATCTAGCATGTAGAAAACATACCTTCACTAGCTTTTGAAACGGTAAGAAACGCGGCTAAGTTAGCCGTGTACGTTGCAATGATGATGGTGACACCTAACCACCAGAACGTGGCAACAATGCGTCCAGCCAACGATTTTGGGTTGTTCTCGGCTCCCTAATGGTAGAAAGTGCAATTAATTCAATTATTTGCTAATGCTTGTTGTCTTTTACAGTTTTTATATATATTCCGCCATTTTACTGTTCCATTTTTATCTGTCCATTATTATCGGGTGAAGAATGATAGGTCGATTGATGTTAATAATAGTTTAATTAAGATATGATAATATGCAACAGTGATGTTAAACTAACATTAGTTAATTATTAGTTAAAAGGTGATTTATTATTATTATTATTATTATTATTATTATTATTACTATTACTATTATTATTAATATTATTATTATTATTATTATTATTATTATTATATGGGATCTACTTGTTTGCTACTGTATACCCGTATAAACAAACTGTTGACCGTTACCTGTTGGACGCCCGCTGCAAATGACCACCACATGGCATTGTATAGGTTCATACTGTTACGGTCGACAAACTCATCTTTCTTCTGCTCTGGACTTTGAATATATTCACCACAATATCCGTGAGGACTAAAATAACTGCAACCAGCAATAAGGAACCCGACCAAGATAACAGTCAATATCACTGTTGGAAAAGTATATATCTCGAATCAAAGTGAATCAATATTATTCAATATGGATCAATATGAATCAATTTGGTCAATATTAATCAATAATGATCAATGTAAATCAGTTTAAATTAATATAGATCGAAGTGGATAATTTTGAATCAATGTGAAATAAAAGTATCGATGAATGTGAAATAATATGAATCAATATGGACCAATTTAATCAATATGGATCAATTTATATCAATATAGGCCTAAATCAGTTAATATACTCCTATACTACTTAAATTTTGAAACTCAATATATTTAATTGTATTATATCTTTTATGTGATTTCTATAGATATTTGATATGATTATTATATTCTGTGCAATGTATTTTTCATATGTTATATAAATATATATTATTGAATCTTTGATAGTTGATAACTATCTATTATTGAATCTTTAAAAGTTAATACATAGGCCTATCTATTATTGAATCTTTGATCGTTGATAAATATATATTGTTGAATCTTTGATACTGGCTATTTGTACTAGATTATGAGTAAAGTTTTTATGTCAACTTTGTGTCTTAAAAAATAATATACTGCATCATATTTTATATAGAATAATTGGACAAAGTAGATTTTACGTATTTTTATTTGTATACATCGCAGTATATTCAAAGCAACTAAAGTAAAGTGTTATATCTTGTAATATTATACTATTATATTAATTATTAAACATTAAAAGGCGCCCCCATAATCATGATATAACAGGCAAACTAAACTTACCTGCAAGCCACAAATCCATACGGAATGGGTCAAGAAAAGCAAAGAGACCACTTTCCTTTTTACTTTTGCTCATTAGTATTGTGAGACCCAAGTCTAGGTAAGGTTTGGTGAAATCTATAACTTGCTCTCTCTCGTAGCTGATTGTAAAGGGCGCCACCGCTATGTCAGCATTCTAATTTCACAATAATAGAAAATTGTGCACAATTATATCAAAAATGTTCACAATTGGACTTTTGGATTCATAATATAGTCATTATTATCATAAGCATCACCATTTCAAACAGTTCAGTAGCCATATGCGACACAAATAACAAATGACATATTTTATGGCGACGTTTTTAACTGACACGCTTTTGTTATTATTACGTCATTATTACTTAATTCAGAGAAATACAATCCGAGATTATGTTGATACAAGACAATAAGGGAACATTCTAACAAACCATTCGGACACTACCTATTTACCGGTAATAATTTTATTGTTAATTGAATAACAGGGAGTTTCGATGCACGACGTTAACCTTAACTTTAACGGAAGACGTCATAATTATTCATCTTGCGTTGCGGAGTACGTTAATTTCAGGATTTTACGTGCTCGACGTACGTTAGTTACGAGTTTGCGCATGAGTATTTCAATTTGTTTACAAAAGGGGCGGAGCTATCGCGCTGCATGTTGGGTACTAATGTTAAAGTTAAGATTAACGTCATGCATCGAAAACTCCCTAATAATCTCAAAATTAATTCAAAGTCAACGGATTAATAATGTTGCCGGTCCCAGGTCATCGAGCACAAAAACTGAATATATTGTTATTATAATATATTATTATATATCATAATTACATCATTATTACTATACGATTATTATTATTATATATTATTTCATCATTTATTATTATATAAATCTTGAATGTGGACTATAAACTTACTCCAATTAGTAGTTGTTTCACCATACCGTTCCATTCCTTGGTGTAGGGGTCTATATTACCATAGGTCTTGTCTGGTACAACATCAATGACATAATCAAACTTCATATTTTTTCTCAATTCGTTTAGTAAATCTATACAATATCCATAGAAACGATCGTTGGAGTTGGGGTCAACGTCCGGTAGCTCCATCACGAATGGTTTTTCCTATTTAAGATAAACAAGATGAATGTAGAAGAAATTTTCGCAAATGGATTAGGAGGTACTCATCATATAGGCCTATTAACAATAATAAACATAATAGATATAGAATAATATTTAAAATCGTAAGATTATTAATAAATATTACGATGATAATACTGATAATATTTGTGTTATTTTTAACCAAAGTGTAAAAACAATGATGTTATTAATAATAATAACAATGATGATGAATAAAACTATAGTAATAATATTAATTATTATAATTATGTTAATTAAATAATTTCTCTGGTTTATCATTGACGAATTTGTTATAATAATAATGATGAGGACGATAACGTTGAAAAGGATAACTATAGTAACGAAAATGATAATGATGAGACTATTTGACAATAATTGTAAATATCGACTATGATATTACGATAAAAACAACAATATTACCAATAATAATTTCACTAACCAGAATTGTAGTAATCCTCAGAGTTATGTTAGTGAGGTCATTGGAGCTGTCTTTTGGCAGTTCAGATGACCTTCCCATAAACTCTATTGCTGGTTCATTGAAGAAAGTAAAGTTGCCTTCTGAATACCATTCACCAATCTATAAGATTTACGAACAAGATTATTATATTGTTTTCAGTTATATCAGACTTCATTCTCTATGCCTCTCTAGGTTGCACTTGGCTGTTATTACCACTGCCAAGGCCGACCGGGTCCATGTATTCAGTTCTGTCTTTCTGTCTGTTAGCAAGATTACGCAAAATCTTAGGAATCGATCATCATAAAAGTGGAATGGCATTTAACAATCTCAGAGACAGATGATTAACTTTTTGGAAGAAATAGTCACCTACTGTATATATATATATTTGTATATATATACATATATACATATATATATATATATACTTTATATATATATATATATATAATTTATTTATTTATTTATTTATAACCTTATGATAGTACCTTTCTAAAACCCTTTGAATGCATATTTACAATGTCGTATCCCCCGATATCAGGTGTGCGGTATTTATCAAACGCTATCATGTTCATTACACCGGGACCAGATGTCTGAAAAAGATTAAAAGACATTAAATATATAAATAAAAATACGGTATATAAATATATAAATATATAAATATAAATATATATATATATGTATATATATAATATGTATATATATATATATATGTATATTTATTATTTTATATATACACATATATAATGATGTGCATATATGGTCACGATGTGATGTCATTATGACCATATTTAGGCATGTCACATGTTTATGTCAAATCAAATTTGATACTCTGGTTAGGACTTTATCCCAGTAAAGTTGATACAGTAAAATCATCGTTGAATACAGTTAAGTCGTTAATACTTGTACTCTTCGATACAATTATGAGACTGATTAGCATAGTTTTAACAATAACAATAGAAAATAATATAAAAATACTTAAGCGCTGTCCACACCATCAAATTGTATAATTTCTGAACTTGTTTTGAGTTAAAACATTCTGGCTCTAATCTTTAAAATTATTTTTTAATTGAGATCCCAGTGTTGGACTGGAGAGAGCACTCCATAAAGCCCCAGCACCAATTGTTTGATTACTTACATTACTTATATAGTCCATCACAAGTTCTCCCTGATACCAAGGTTTGATGATTTCCATTGAACATAATCTATTTGGAAATTGCTTCATTTCAATTTCGTTCCCAGCAATAATGAAGTCGTTGAGACCATACGCTGTCGCGAGTACTGCGTCGTAAATCAACATTGCATCTACCTATGAATCAAACCAAACCATGATATATTAACGACGACGACGACAAAGACGACAACAACAATAATAATAATAATAATAATAATAATAATAAATAATAATAAATAATAAATAATAATAATAAATAATAATAATAATAATAATAATAATAATAATAATAAATAATATTAATAATAACAACAAAAAATGACTTATAATTCTATACTACGTTTTAATTTATTTTGGTTAAAACACTTTGTAAAATAATTTGCGTGTTTAATGTAGATGCTTCACTATAGGACTCTTGGAGTGGGGAAGGGCTGATAAGGCGGGAGTTGCAAAGCTGAAGTGGAGGGATCGTTGATTAGGTGAGGTGGAGCTAGCTCTCAAAATAAGGTGATTTAAGGTGATTTTTTATTTATTTTTTTATTTTTTTTTAATTTTGAACATTTTCAATAGGGTCCGGGGGGTGGGCGACTGGGGGAAACCCACTTAGATACTAGATACGCCACTGAAGGTCATAAGAAAAACATTACCGGATAATCTAATGTACAGTTTGGCATGTTTTCATCAGTTCCTTGAATTTCTGTCCACTTTTCTAAAAATGTCTCATATAACTCCCCTCCGGATATTGTGGGTCGGGTTCCAATCAACCCCACTAGATGGGATCCTGGTCTGTCACATGCGTCTTCGAATAGCAAGTTCTATTTGAGTTTAAAATAAAAGAAAGATTAGCTAATATGGCTAAATCACTAGTGCTCTATTAACATTAACAGGATCGGAGGGGTTCTTGGATAGATCTTAAATTCTAGTCTATTATTATTATTATTGTCATCATCATCATCATCATCGTCACAGTCATTACTATTTATTATCACCATCGCCATTCACCATCACTCTCCGCATCGCTATCGGCAATCACTATCTCCAGGCCCATCATCATCAGCAAAGAAAAAAAACAGCATCACCCACAAAAAACTTATCACCATCACCACCATAATCATCATCATCGTCATAATTGCCATTATCATTGTCATCATTATCTTCACCCTCATCCTCATCATTATCATCATCTTCATCGTCGTCTTCATCTTCTTCTTCTTCTGTTTCTTCTTCATATCTTCATCTTCATAGTTGTTGTTGTCGTTGTCGTGCTCACCACCGCCGCACCGTCATCGTCGTTGTTACCACAACATTCATCCTCATCATTATCATCATCATCATTATCTTCATTAACATTATTATTTTTAATTATTATTAAGCTGATTTTTAGATAAAAGCGTGATAAGCTTACATCTGTCGTGACACCATCCGTAACTATCCAAACCCATCCACGTTGGGTCATGCCTTTATTCTTAGCCTCTGCCAATACAACTTTGGCATGTTCTGCTAAGCAACTGAGAATAATAATCCTAGCACCTTTGCTTCTGATGGAACGCAACTGACTGTCTGCATCTACACTCTCTAATGCGTTTCGAGGAACATAAAACTGTTCATGTGCTACAATTTTCCAATTTCGTTGAATCGCTATTTTAACAAATTCCCGAACTGAATTTATCCCTTTATAAAATAATAAAACGAGAACTTCTTTTTAAATTGGACCCGTCATTCTTTTGAATATTTAATAGACTGGTTTCTTTTCATTATACAGTTTCATATCTCCCAACTAACAGAAATTCTATAATATTGACGTTTTGTTGCGAATTCAAATCCGATAAAGCAATTAAGTCTTCGCACTCTAGCGCATGCGTAGTTGGATGCCACTAGCCCTTGATGCTTGGCAAATAACAGAGATCAATATAATCCCTGTCTCTTATACACATCTAGATGTGTAAAAGAGACAGGGACCAGATGTCTGAAAAAGATTAAAAGACATTAAATATATAAATATAAATACGGTATACAAATGTATAAATATAAATATATATATATATGTATATATATAATATGTATGTATATATATATATATATATGTATATTTATTATTTCACTTGATGATGTAAGAATAGCCAATTTCTCCCAGCCAAAGTGTTCTATGATGTCAACCAGAGCTAGACTCTGTACACTATCTGGGGGAAGCATCTTCATAAGATATTTGTACGATGAGACCGTCGTGGAAAATGTTGGGTCCGTGGCCATCGGCGCAATCATCGGCATATGCACGCCATCGCAGATTGGATAAACCGCTCTCACTGGGGTCGAGCTCATGGGGCCGATGATTGCCCCCACCTTGTTTGTTAGGATTTCACAAACTGGTAGAGACACAGAAATAAATAAATTAATTAACGTCAGGTTCAGGAGAAAAAACAATTGATATGTTGTACAACTGATTTTTAAAGGTTAAAAGCTTAAAGGTTATTCATTTATAAGACATTAGGGTGTTTGACGAAAAACTCGGGGTACGTTTAATGAGATACAGACTTTTGAATATTTAAATGAAATGGAGAAAAGGGGGCGTAATCACCGTTTTCCCACCTTTTCACCCAGTTTTTAAAAATATACAATATATCAAAAATGGTTTTTTTTCCTCCGGAGCATGACTTTAAGTTGTTAACACACTATTGATATTTCAAATCAAAACAAGTCAAATAATATTTTATTCCACAGTAACTCAATATAATGTACAATAAATTGGAAATGAAAATGAATTACTGTACTGTTAAAAACGTACCCCACTGTAAGCAAGCTTTAATTGTAGAGTATTGAATATGAAAAGTGTCTAAATAATTGTTCGTGATGACAAAACTGAAAAATTTATTTTGTTACAGTTTGCTGATTATTATTGTTGTTGTTAAATAATAATGGTTATTCCTAGTGGAAGCCACTCTGTGAACCGATGGAGAACGTTTGGGCATTTCCCCGATTGACATCTTTGCTCCTCTCCTTAATTGTGTTGCAACTGGAAAATGTGTCGACTTCTCCGCTAAAACTGGCTTATGTTATTGTTCCTAAGTTGTTTTTTTTTTTCCATCTGACCTTCCTTTCGGTTTTTCTCGTCTTTATTGACAAGTATTGCTGTGTTTGCTTTATGGATGGTGAGTAGTTCGTTGAATACAGTTCTTATTTAACTTCTTTGGCTTTCTTTGTAATAGGCCTAAGTTGTTAGCTTTATATAAATGAAAATCATAATCAAATAATTATTATACACTATTTTCATTAAACTGTACCATCGCCTTACAATTTTGTCAAAGTGAGGCATTAAATCTTCACTGTAGACCCAGAGACGATCCGAGCAGCAGATTTTCAGAATTTTTAATTGACAGCTAAATTTACAATAGAATGATCATCTGAGATTTTCAAACCGTTTTGGGTCTGTGTTTGTAATGTTGATAAACCCAATTGAGTGGATGGGATTTAGGGCTCATAACTACATAGACCTACTTGAGTTCATGGCAGGAGAAAAAGTCACCAACATCTACGTTTCCTAGCAACAGGGCAATAGAGTCTCTACATGTACTTTCCAATCCCTGCATGGAGTTAAGTCCCTTCATAATAATAATAAAAAGACACTACACTACATAGGCCTAATTCAAGTGGCTGAAAAAGTTACAGAAACAGATGCACGCAAGTATCATTCTTAACGAAGCAAAATCGGACACCTAGAACAGTTCCGTCCGGTACCATAAGCCACGGCGTAGCTTGCACAATAATTAGAGATTATGTATGTACTAATTTCTCAATTGGCATATTAATATCGTGAAATGACCACCAACAGCGCCACCTGTCGCCTACGAGTTCGATTTGTTATTTTGATTCCGGGAACCATCGCGAATGTTATAATAATCTGGACATGTTGAAAGGAAAGTTTGAACGTGCATCATGTCCCCGCACGGAATCTGACCTACTTTGATTATCATAGCCAAGTAGATTGTTATTCTTCTTTTTAATTTTAATATGCTACACCCAATATCTGAGAAACAATCTTCAATGTGCACACATAGAAAACCATGATGAAATCATACTCCGATTCCAATTTGTGTGTGTTTGGAACAAGTTCGTTTTATCGGTCATCATAATTACTGATGTGTTCATATGCTAAAAAATATCGATGTTGGTTAGCTATATAAAACTAGAGCAGTCGCTCCATAGAGTGCATACCTCTGCCCTGTACCTAAATACCGAACAATTATGTAGACCGGTTATAGGCGATACCATTATTTACTTTTATGCTCGAGGTTAAGTTTAAGGGAGAAAAAATCGGATTTCTGTGACATTGACATTGTCCATGACGTTTACTTCCCAAAATTAAAATCACCTCTTTCGTAGATTATCATTCCACTAAATGCTATCATGATCCATTCCTTGTATTTGCGTAATATATTGCTAACATAGTTTCTTCGTTATACTCACCATTTTTTATATTTCCAAACGTATCTAAACTGGATTGGGTATACATCGGAAAGGGAACCAATCGAAATCCGGGTAATATATCCGGATCGTCGTTTACTTTTGAAAATGCCATCTCTAGAGCTCGAAGTTGAAGAGGCGGCTTTTCTATTGAACCGGTCAAAAGAACTCCTGTATTTAGCGAATAAAGAAAATCGTATATTTGTTATATGTTTGTAAATGCCGCCTGCGCAAACCCTATAAAATACAGTACAACACCTATTGAAGGGGACACCTTCGGGACCAAAAAAAAAAAACCCAAAAAGTGATATTGTCCCCTTAATATGGGTTTTTGGTATGTTTTCGTTCAATGATAGATAAAGATTCTTCAAAATTTTATTTTAGTTAACATAAGAATGAGTTACAGTTGAATTATAACTAATTTACAACAATATTTTGCAATGCAAAAATAATACATTTATGATATGAAACACCGAATTGCTTATCACGTTCATTATTGTTAGCTGGAAATACACAATATTACGTAATTGAGAGGGAATCGTCGTTCAGTAAGATCGGAGGTGTAGGAGCTGATTGTATGTCTGGATATCAGTCTTCTGAAAATATTGTTAATCATTACATAAACAATGTACACTCATTCTTCGGCGCTAATAATAATAAGCATTATCATCTAGCTAGATGCACCCTACGACTGAATAAACTTAAAAACAACACCCCTCGCCTAGACACGCGGTACCACGTGACATTCGTATGGCGTTAATTCACTCCTTGGCGTGACTGGAAATGTTGCATGGCAAATGCTATTTCTTTGTATGGTTGCCATAGATTATTACACGGCAAATTATTTAATCATGATTAATTTATGTGAATTATAAGGACGGTGGTAATGATAAACTTAATTAGGTCTATACAAACAAACAAGATAAGGATAAATAAGCCTATAAAAAAAACGTAGTTGATACCTGGTTGGATCGCTCATTGAAAAGAATAAAACATAAACAGAAAAACACAGATCCGAAAAATTTAGATTTAGCAGATTTAAACTATTTTAGTAAACATTTATTTCCTTTATTGCCAGCTAATATCGTTACTTATCATTATTTAATGTGAATATTAAAACACGTTTATACATAACATACACCGTATGTTATCCAGTTAGTCCTCCCTCCGCCACGAAAAATGGTAATTTCAGGGGGAAAAATTGTTATAATTTGTTTTATAACGCCCTCCGCTCCCCTTAATCTCCAAAAGTAACCTAGATACTTTTAGCAAAATTTTGCGATATGAGAAAATTAAATTTAATTGTTATTTGTTGACAATTTTTAAAAAATATACGGTAAGTCGCTAAACAAGCTGTTAAAATATCGCCTTTAATAGTAGCCTACTCATAAAGTTCAGGACTCATAAAGTTCAGGTAAATACAATAAATTTGTATTTACCAATATTTTGGTTTAGTTTATGATTCTCATTCTAGGCCAATATTTAATACCGGTATAGACCTATTAACATCATTATTGAGTTTAATCTAATCAACCGAATTAATTGAACAGATCTATGGAGATATTCCATCCTAGTGGCCGTAACTGAGATAGGCTTGTAGAACACGCACTATAACGCCATTCAGCAAGCGTCATAAAGTACACAAACAGTTCCCTGCGTTGCGAAGATGTCACGCACTAGGTGTACATTTCGAACAAGCGTAGGAGACGAGCCAGGTGAAAGTAACATTATATCAGTCGAAAAATGATGCAGACGATGATGGACTGAAAACGTAGTTCCCTGATTCTCTTGATAAGTAATAGAAGTTCTACTCTGTCTAAATCGTTCAAAATTCACGTGAAAGCAGAGCCGCAAATTATTGCCATAGGCTGTAAAACATGAACGGTAACATACCGTACCTTAAAAATAGATAACAAATATTATTTTCAGAACGAACAGGATTACCCCGTTTGTTGGATTTAACTTTTGGAAGTATACCAGTCGAAAAATGACTGGTGCTGTTTCACGACAAGTCGTGCATTCTCATTTGCAATCTGACGCAATGCACGCGCAGACTTAAATGAGGTTATACGCACTATGTGACAGTAAATCACATGAAAGCTATTTTATACATGCAAAGAAGTATGAATAATTATGGTAAGCCAACTTATATATTAATTACTGGTATAATATAACGAAATTAGATTATTATACTAGCCTAGGGCATCATAGCCACTTACCAATTGTAATATCTTTCAACTTGTCCTGAGAATCCTGAGAGTTAACGATTACCGGAAGGTGAATCAAAGCTAAAATTAAAAACATTTCCATCTTGTCCTTATCATCAACGGAAACTTATCCTTCCTTCACAGTTACCTATTTAAAAAAGACTGTATAAAACCTTGACAGTGACGTTCATGTAGTCCGCAGGCGGCGGCGACCTCATCACTCGAGTTGAGTAATAATGACAAAGTGACAGTTTATGACTGTCGATAGGCGGCGCGTTTTACGAAGTCACACCTAAAATTTCTGTATCACGCGTTATAGTTGCACGTCATTTATGGGTGGACACAGTTTCAGTTTATTTATATTTCAGATTATTTATTAGACCAACATGGTCAGGGGAAGTTTAAGCAAACAAATCACTATATAACAGCTGCTCCCTCAATCACATATATCAATCAATCAATCAATCAAAACGACTGATTAATTTACTAAGCTTAAAACTAAAGTTCTATGTGACATTTGTAACCAGGGCTAGATAATATTTTTCCTAGGGGAAAAATCACAAACAACAAACACAAACACAAATCAACAGGAAAATGGCACGGTCCAATCATCAAATTTCGACAAAAAAAAAAAACCCGAAGTAGGCTTACCGTAAATGCTCGAATATGAATAAGCGCCGCGCGCACCAACATACAGTTCGAGACCACCTTCGGGACCTGAAAATTTGGGGTGGTCTCAGCGTTGGTCTCCAATTACAGGGCTAGCTTTGTGTTAAAAGGTTGAAGATTGTTATTTGGGTCTTTGGAAAAGTGGTCTCGAATTGGAGGGTGCACTATTACCCTGTGTGTAATGAAACACTTTGAGAAACAGGGTTTTAAATTCCTTTTAAATACAATAGGCCTATACCGTGTTAAAATGAATAACACAATGAAGACACAAGCATTCCTTTATAAACGTTTATTTACGATGATAGGACATTTGATAGGCCTACCAGGTGGAATGCATAACATGGGAACTGGCACAGAAAGTGCCACACCATTATTTTTTTAACCGCCGCTCTCGAATAAGCACCGCTCACGAATAAGCGCCGCACTGGAGCCTCCCATTTTTGTGATCCGAAGGTGCTAAACACAAAACAACCGGAAAATGGCTAAGTGGCAGGTCAAAAGATAGTCAAATTTCGACAATAAAAAAACCCGTGCTATTTTTCATTTATTCGTTTTTCTGCCGATTGTTCATATAATGGTACCCAATGTTCATGGAAAAAAACCCCGATTATTTGAGTTAACTTTGTTTCATAACATTAAATAGGCTTATTGTGAAACATGACAGAATTATGCATTATCAATTACCTGTATTTAGATATTTTTTGAATTAATATTATTTGAGCTTTAAACTAGGTTCAGTGGCATTTGCAACCGGACCACGGAGAGTATTTTTATGATCCGTAGGTGCCACAGAACACACAAAAACATGGAAAATAGCAGGATCCAAAAATAATTCAATTTTGACAAAATTTTTGCGTTTTTGTTATAATTGTTTTTTGTCAAATCGTTTTTCTGACTTTTGCGGTGCATATACTGTATTTTCGCAATGTAGTCATAGTCATATGACGTCCGAGTCAACCGGCAATTAAGGTGTAACTAGTTATTCTGACGTACAGTAATCAAGCAATAAGGAACAACACTTCCAAACAAAAACTACAGTCTGTCTTGGTTTTTAATAAATTACCTTCTTAACAATAATTTCACTTCATACCATCAATTATGAAGAAAACCACAATTTAATTATCTATAAGCTTATATATTTTTAAAAATGTCCTTTTAAATTAAGTTTGAAAGAAACAGTAATGAACATCACATTATATCGACCCAGTAGGCCTACTCACTGATGGAATATTCTTTTATGGCAACTACCAAAGTATGCATTTTGTATTAACGTAGAGTTAAGCATCTCACCAGTGCAAAGCAAGGCAATTTCGAGCTTTCGATTTGTGCGACGACGCGACACTAGAACGGAATCACTCATCCTACGTTCTCTGCATACGTAGATTTGGTGAAATTGCGTTCGAGAATCTACTCGACGAGGTGACCTTAACGTTCTCGTATGCGCGGATGACTTTTAGTGACGTCATTACGTTCTACGTCCTACCGTCGTTGTGCAATCGAAAGCTTCCTAGTAGAAGAATAGAATGAATATGGAAGGAAGGTCACCAAGAATCCCTGGCTAGGTCAAGGGGAAAGAGCTAGAAGGATCGAAACTAAGATATTATATGGTCCGTAAGCCTTTAATCAATTTCATCCTTGTAATCTAAAAAAAGTATATGCATTAGGGCTTCATATACCAGAAAATAAATTCTATTTTCAGAACATTCTCAATTTTCTTTAAAAATGTAGACCTTTTCCATTATACCCACTGCACCCTCCTGGATACAGGCCTGCACTGAATGCAGTAAAATATAAAAATATGGTACCATACCAAATTATTATTCTCTTTATTAATAAATATAAGTGCACATAGTTAACCTCACACAATTTTTGCCAATTGTAATTTAAGATGTAAAGGTTTAAGAATTTTCCTTACAAATAAATTCATAATCTTTTAAGTATGATTCATGTTATGTAATTATAAAAAATTATATAACATATAATTAAAATTATATAATATGATTTACATTTATATTAGTCCATTTATTGCAAAGACTAATACAAAAGATTATAGCATGTACCATCTGCTAAATTTCATATTATGTATTGTACATTACTATACCTCATATATATATATTAATTAGGTAATAACAACATTTTATTGGTTAATTCTGCCTGGTAACGAGTGTGGTAGTTTTAGCTACATGCCTGTGAGTACCCTATATATATGTGTTTGGGGGGTGGGGGCAGATACCACCAAAAATCAAGTACTACACCCCCCATCTACCTGAACCATATGCAAACTGTGTAATTTTGCACTCACAGCTTGAAATGGGTAATGTTAGATGTACGGTTTTCTGTTTAATATTTATGAGGTATAGTAAAACAAATGCAACATGGGTTATATTTCAGTAAAGCTCAACACTGCAGGAAATAGAATTCATTACTTCACCTCGAACAACGTTGTATTTGTATACTACAACCAGAAACAGAGACTTTGCCTTCTGCCATTATTTGACGAACATAAAAATTTGGCTATTTATCAACCTACTCTTAGAATGACTAAATTTAAAATCAAAAAATTAACATCATTAGAAGATATTTCATCAGCTCGCTTAAATAGTGACAACTAAGAGAAATATTATATATGGGTAATGCTAACAAGCATCACCGTTACATTGTCAGAGCTGCCGCGCCTAATGGCCTCGGCGGCCAACCGACTGCACGCCATTTCAAGCTTTGAATCAACATCTTCATCTGGTTTGTCACCAGCTTCATCGGCCTGTAACATAAAAAGTATATATTTAACAATAAGTGAATTACTAACATAAATTATATTTATGAAAATATAAATTGATAAACTATACACTTTCTTAAATAAAAATGGTAGAATTATTTATATAGGGTGTCGTGCTAATGCTTTTATGTGCTTCGCATTATTATTACGCTAGTCACTGAATTAAATACCTATGGAACACAATCTCTGCCCCCACCCCAGGAGGGGCATTTTATAATTTTGCAGCAGGTCATCAGTGCATTTGACATTCTAACTCTAACAGGTATCCACTCTTGGGTGGAGAGAAGCAATGCAGATATAGTGCCTTGCTCAAGGCACTATATCTATATATATAGTATATATATATATAC
>NW_022715822.1:1355818-1368147 GCF_011630105.1 Anneissia japonica
TATATATACTGTATATATATATATACTGTATATATATGCAGTTTGCCTGCAAAATGCAGGGAGGGATTGAAACCCCCGACCTTGAGATTGGGGGAATCAAACCGATTACGCTGCCCCAAACCACTTCGAAACAACTGAACATTATGAACACTATTCAGTACAGTACCTTGATTTTATTGTTAATAAATTCAAGGGCGCCCTCTATGGTGAATCCTTTCCATAATCCATCACAAGCTAGTATTAAAAACCTGCAAAAACCCATTGAGAAATTTTGTTACTATTTATTATTCATCCTACAATCTCCTACAAGGCTTTATGAAAATTAAAAACACATTTTTCAGCCTTGTTAAAAATTGTACATCAAAATCAACTTTTTTCCAAACTGGAGGTAAGATAGCAAGCATAAATAATGATTTTGCCACATTTTTATTATTTTTTTTTTTTATTAAATAATATTTTGGACAAGACAATTGTTTATCCAAGACAAACCAAAATACATGATGCTCTACATAAAGTCCACGGCTTCTCTGCTGCATCACCGAATCTTTGGAACAAACTCCATCGTAAAGTTAGACAGGCCCAAACATTAAAAAAAGCTAAGGTGGCCCTCAAAACGCATCTTTTCAATAATTATTAGTGATTAAGCACTGTGAGACCCTGCAGATGCCTTGTGTATGTTGTTTATAACATAAATATACATATATACATATTCATATTATTATTATTATTATTAGCTTTTATTAAACTTATTACAAGACTTAAGCCAGGCACCCACTGCTTAGTACGACTGCCGTACGATGACCCCAACTCCAACCCATGTGAGCGCTAGAGAACTCGACACCTTCTGCTGATTGTTGGTGCCAGTCTAAACAAATCGTCATTAAAGACGATCATTGTGTTCTACGTAAAATCACATGCCCTGCATAAGGGACAGGCGCATAGGCTGGTTTTCGGCCTGGGAGAAGCAAAAATTTAAAATGGAGAATGTGGAACTAAGGGCGTGGTTCTGCTGAAAAACGCCAAAACATGTGTCTTTTATAAATGGTTAAATTCCTTCTGAACACGTTTCTAGTGAAGAGTGCAACTAATAAAAACATGGTAATGCGAGCATTGGCAGGTGGGCGGAGCTTAAATGACGGTCACCAACGGAAGTTGAAGCTGACCTTACTTCTTGCGAGCTACATGCTGCGAAAGAAGTAAACAACACACCACAAAAGTATGAAATAAGTATAGTATGATCTTCAAGCATGTCATCCTATTGGTTTAATTTTTGAATCTTTGCCCTGAATTTCCCGAGGACAAGCGATCAAACCAACGAAGAGGTCATTTTGGGTCACCGATGGGTCATGACTAACACGGTATTGCGTTGCAGCTGAAAAGTGTACCACAAAACATACGTTTTCTGAACGCGAACGCTATAATGAATGCGTGTAAAAACATGCATTTTTAGAACGCATTCCTAACCGTGTTATTGGAAGGCAAGCATCTTAACCACCCGGAAAAATCTACAACTGCATATTGGTGAGAATGTAATCATGCCTACCTGTCTTTCTCTGTAAGTTGGCATTTTTTAACATCTGGGATACAAGTGATTCCGCAATGCTTGAACCGCCCATCCCCCAACGATCGAGACACTTCCAATATTCCCATCACACGCCCATTTCTAAAAAAACAAATACTTTTTGACAGCATCTAAATCGTCATGTTTGATTCATTCTCCAGAATATTTTATTACACAATTTTTCTTTTACGAACAGTATTTTGTAGAAAAAAATACATGTATTTTATTTTTTGCAATTTCTACAAAGTAATAATAATAAATGTGGTAAATAAGTAGTCCTTTACAAAGATTATAAGCACTACTGCCCATTACACCCATTGGCCAAATTTGCTGACCTGGTTAGGCTGTAGCTGCTTACCTTACAGTCCCTCCAGCCTTCTGAATCCTCATCCGTTCTTCATAATCTGTGGGGTTGTGGTCTTTAGATAACGGCAGAAAGTGATCGTTCTTAGACTCCTCATTAAATCGACATAATAAGGCCTAAAAATCAAAAAGGTTATTATTAAGCGTTTCATTGGTTGTTTGATGTGTCATTCAAAAACGTTACCAATGATAATAAGATAAAACAAATGCAAAAAAAAATGTACGAAAACAAAATACAGTATTTAAATGCCTTGGTGATCCATTAAGCCTTAAAACACCAGAATTAGTTTCCAGGTTTACATAGTAGTTTATGGCAAATCTGTATTCATGCCTCTCAACATCAAATTTATTTTACTTCAGGCAAGACTATTTTTTTACTTTGTTCAGCAAATCTGCAGATGCAAATATTGATGATTTCGAATAAAAATAAAATATTATTTTTGGCCAATTAATGCACCCGCACCATGAGAAAGTGGAAATTAAAAAAAAAAAAATGTTTTTCTTTATTTTTATTATGCCTTCCGTTGCCTTGAAATCTCCAAAGATAAGATATGTATATTTCTTCCTAATTATATAAATTTGAAGCATTTAACTATCCTATTTTACATTCACCAATAAAATTTTATTTTTATTTTCTCCTCTGTCTGGTTGATTTCAGCAAATCTATTTGCTAAACAAGAAAACAAAATTTTATTTTTATTTTTATTCTGCCCTCCTCCAATAATCATTAAAAAAAATAAGTATGCAAAGCAAGGCCCATAAAAAAGTCTAGCTTATTTTAAAAAGAGTTTAAAAGCAGGAATTCATATTAAAATAATGTATACAAAAATTATAATCAGAAAATAATTTTGGTTATTGGTAAAAATGTTACATTAGCAGTATTTAATTTTATTATTATTAAACTTGTAGGGACAATAGCTAAGGATATGCCAATAGCAAACTTAGCAAGTTTACTCAGTGGAAATAAATAATAATAATAATAATAATAATAATAATATGTCGTTCTTATATAGCGCTTCATGCCTTTACAAGGCCTCTAAGTGCTTCACATTACTACCCCGGTCAATGGATCTAACACATATGGAACACATTGAAACACCAAATTAAATTAGTACTGTAAATGAAATTATATTATCATTCCATAAATTGCAGCTTGTAATCAGCGCAAATCCTTAACATACAAACAAGATTCTCTACATAATTAGGTCTCATTATAAGGAATATTGGGTGGAGATGTTTTGGTGATGAGAAAAAATTCCTGTTCGTGACAGGAATTGAACACAGCATCGTAGGATTGAGAGGCAACTATCGAAAACATGTGACATGCCTAAATATGGTCATGATGACATCACATCATGACCATATATAGGCACATCATGACTATATATGGGCATACAACAGTTTTTGCCAAAGAAAATTTGGTAGTTTGGACAAAGCTTAACAAAGAAGCCACAGCTTCACCTAAGTAATTAATATTTTTATTCCCGTTTCACACATTACGCAAGTGTCTTGGATACGCCTTGTTTGGACTATTCATTTATTTTCAATTTAAGTTGCTAAAAGGAAATTGGCATATATCAGTTCTTCCAGGTATTAAGTATTCACAAAATAACACAATACTATAAATGGAAAACCAAAAAAAAAGGATATAATGTGAAAAGTTGTGAAAATGAATTAATTAAAAAGAGAACCTTACTATCACCTATGTTGGCAATGTAGAGAGCGTTGTTCACCACAAGTACACAGATAGCTGTAGATCCATCTTTCCAATTTGGTTTGCTATTTAAAACAAGAAAAACATTTTAATTGTCACATATTATGGGTAAGTCGAGTGGTCGAGCTGTAAGGCAGGGGCTCTGCTAACTGCAGCCCTGACATTGGCACTGGTTCGAGCTGCTCCTCTGATAAGGATTTAAATATGGAAGGTCCAGTGTATACATCTGGGGCATGTGCACTTTAAAGAGCCTGTTGCAAATTTTCGGAAGATTAGGGAGTTACCCTAATGCTATGATTAATTTCAGCCCCTGTCGTGGAATGATGTGAACTAAGCGTCTCTCTACGGCCGCTAAGTAGTCACAGACCACACCCATATGCAATTCAACACAATGACGCTGTGAGTTATCGGTTATTCTCCTACATTTACCTTTACCCTCATTCCCTTAAGAAACTATCATTTACTTTACTTAACAGGTATAAATACAAGTGCTACACCATTTTAATTTTCTTTTTTTTAAAAATCTAAATCTAATTCAGTGAAGCCTATGGATTGTTTTATGCCAGTTGTGTATTGTTTACAAAAGCTACCGGTACTGGTCCAAATAGCCGTCCTTTCCAAGACATTTGGCAGACATTGACTTGATGTTGTCATTAGTAGGATACTGCTTTTAAAACTATATAATTTGAAGCAAACCAACAGCAACATTTTCAATATCGGAATTTAAGTTTTTCTCTTACAATATCAGAAAAATAAACGTTCATAATATCACTTAAAAATTTAATTAAACTTACTTTGCCGAAGCTTCTTTGAGGAACTGTTCATCCGTGAGTTTGAAAGAATCGATGAGGCAACGCTTTACCTCTTTGTCTAAACTGACGACATCAGTTTTCGGGAATTTCTGAATAATGTGGGTGTGGAGCTTGTTTGCAGCAAACTTTGATGCTCTGGCGCCCCCATGCCCATCGAACACTGCATAGTATGCTAATCGTGACCTGTAAATTATACATAAATATATATTTTCATATATTTGTTGGAACATATCCCAAACTATAATAATTTGAATGCTGCGCAATTATTAACAATTTTCATTTTGTAATATATTTGCCCTTTTTTTTAAGGCATTTGGCAGTGGAATATATTCATGTTGCTTATACTTGCAACTTTAATTTAACATATAAAATCATACAAATTTTAATTATTTTGTTAACTTTCAAAATCAGACTCACACTGAGGAAGGAAGGTTGTCAAGTTCAGAGGTCATGTCATCTATTATGACATGTGCATCTTGCATTTCGTCACGTTCACCTTTCATTTCTTTTATATGACCTTTTAACTTGTACATTCCTAAAAAGAAAACAAAAAATTCACAAAATTGAGAATGATTCAATTGTTTAATTCACTCTATGTGAACATGGTTTAAATCATTATATATGGATTTACGATAATCAGGGGTACACCAGTGGGTGGGCAAGATGGGTACGGGGTCCAGTTGTCTGGGACACCTGGCCAAGACGGTTGGGGAGACGTGATAAAAATCTGTCATGGAAAATTAATTGGAAATATTTTCTAAGCCAGAGACCGCTCAATATAGAATGCCATTTTCGGGCATTTAGTTGGGTTGATGTGGGTCTGACACATCTGTCAGGGAACGATGGGCCATCTGACGAAGAAATGCTAGTGCCACCCCTGCCAATAATTATTCACCTGGTTTCAATATCAGAGATTTTTTCTCTGTTGAAACATCCTCATTGGATGTAGACTCTGTTACTAGTTTTCGTTTCCTTTCTTCGGTGGCAACATCTGGTGTGGAGTCCAATGATGACGGTACCACTTGATCATTAGTGGATGTCACCTGACTTTTCTCAGTCACTGGGACAGCAATTCTGGCATTATTTTGATCTGAAATAGGGAAGGTTTAAAGTTCAATTAAAATCTGTATATACTGTACTGTTAATTAGTACCTCTCTCTCATTAAGCAACAACAAGAGTTGGAGGAGGAAAACACTCAGTCAAAATATTGACCCCTCTATTACAAATTCCTCGATCTGCCACCACCAAAAATCATGGTCAAGTAGTTAAAAATCACCTAAAATCATCTTATTTTGCGAATTAGCTCCCTCAACTGATCATCGCGAGCCCCCCCCCCCCCTCCCACCCACCATTTCAAGACTTCTAGATAAAACCCCCCTGGCTACGGGCTTGGCATTAAGTTACAACAGTCCAGACTTGATTGCCAACCACGTTTTTTCGTCAACTGACTCTGAGCCAGGCTTCTAGTGACTCCATCAAAAACTAACGACATGAGTTTTTTTTATAGGTGCATTATAACAATCGATTGACTGGGCCATAGGAGGAGGGCCTATATCCCTAAACAGAAATTTGTGTCTACTAGTTACTGCCTGCTTGCAGACAGTACTAGTAGTAACAAGTAACATGTACTTGTACTAGTACACAAGTACTTCATTTACAATATAGTATACTATATATAGTATACTATACTATAAATATCAATCATATTAAAAGTCAAATTTGTACGATGTAATACAAATCTCTTATACACATCTAGATGTGTATAAGAGACAGGTGCTACACCATTTCTTTCGTTATTAATTTTTTTTAAAGATTATATTTGATGTTTTTTTTCTTAAAATTTTTGTATACAGAATCGATAAATCAAATTATAAGTGAAAATGCTCATTCACAGAAGCTTCTACAAACTTTATTTTTGGACCCCCACAAAGTCTTACACTCACCGATTGTTAAAATGACAATTTTTTTTTTTTAATTATGGCCTACTTTTAAACTTATGTAATTTTTAGACTTTTTGTACATTGAAAGGGGCTGAATAATGGGAACTTAATGAATACAGTCTTCTATTCATATCTTTTACAGTTAGTTAGCATTGAAATTTGGTTATAAATATGTATCCAACATTTGTTTTAATTAGTCATGCAAATAAATATTTGTTTTGTACAAGTTTATAACCTTTAACCTTTGTATTTTTCTTATAATTTCAGTACCTGATTATACTAGCATTGTCTCTTGCACTGAATGTATTAGCTGTCTCTTATACACATCTAGATGTGTATAAGAGACAGATATAGTATAGAACAAACAAAAAATAGTAAAACTCAAATAAATATCAATCATATTAAAAGTCAAATTTGTACGATGTAATACAAATTACAAACGTTCATTCACTAAAGAATTAGGAGGCAGTATAAAAAGTACCATCCAATTGTGTAAGAAAATAGACATAGGATAAAGAACCAAATAACTCTCTACTTTATACTGCATATAAAAAATATAAAGTATGCAAGAAAATAGCCATTTTAAATTGATAATTATTATTATTAAATTAATTAAAAACTGTGTTCATATCGCGCTCTGATACCTATTGTACATACACACAATGGACACAGCACCCTTGGCGCTCCATACAAATTACTGTGTATCGACCACCAGCCACTTCGACTCTAATCCCTAGGGTAATAAAGTACGAATTCAATCCAACTCGGCCACAGTCAACTCGGCCACAAGTTAACTCGGCCACAAGTCAACTCGGCCACAAAGAATTTGGCTACGGTCAACTCGGCCACAAGTCAACTCGGCCACAAGTCATTTACTGGTACTACACTTTGAAGGAGTAATTCATCAAGTATAAAATACTAATTCTAAATAAACTAATATAAAATAGTATTACTATACTTATTGCTGTTATTATTGTTGTTATTATTATTGTTGTTTTTATACCGTTAGTTTTAATATTACGGTAATTATTAGTCTTGGCATTAACATTATATATTGTTCAAATTTTTGCTGATGTTATTATTATTACAGTACCATATAAATAATAAATAATTTTCGATTTATTATTATTATTATTATTATTATTATTATTATTATTATTATTCTTATTATTATTCATTAGTCTTAGTATTATTATTTTAATAATAGTAATTTAAAAAGTTATTGTTATTGGTGTTTTATTGGTATTTTTCTCATATTATTATTATTATTAATATTATTGTCGTTGTTGTCACTCTATTATCGATATTATTACCATATTATTACTAAGTAGGCCTATATAAGTATCATTATTATTATTACTAATTAGTATTACTATTATTATAAAAATAAATATTATCTTTAATTTATTATTGTTGTATTATTGCTATTATCACCTTCAATATTGTTATTATCACTAATTAGTTATTAAAATTGATATTTAAATATCTTTATTATTACCATACTAATATTATTAGTATTGTTAAAATAAATATTACTATTAATGTTGTTGTGTTGTTGTTATCACCTTATTATCGTCATAATGACTAATTACTATTATTAAAGTAAATATTACTAATTTATTGTCGTTATATATTGTTGTTTAATATTATTGTTGAATTAGAATGTTGTGAGTAAACAGAAGACGAACTCATTAATAAATAACTCTTTTTAATTCATAGGCAATAGGCCTAGTATTCAAATCTCTTTTGGTATAGTGTGGTGGTCCTGTTTTACTAAAATATACTCGTACTTTATTTCAATCATATATTGAAGAAAAAGGATGCAAAAACTGAGATTTACATTAAAGAACTTGTGGCCGAGTTGACTTGTGGCCGAGTTGACTTGTGGCCGAGTTGACTGTGGCCGAGTTGACTTGTGGCCGAGTTGACCTGCATCCATAAAGTACAGCAGGCTTAGTTAGCCTGCTATTCCTAACTGTGGCCTAGCCTAGCCTAGGCCTATCCTGAACTGAAATTTGTCCAACCCAACTGCCCCGCCTGGCCTGCTGGACGAAAACAAACATGATTATTTACCTCCATCTGGATCTGGAAGATCTGAAAACAAATCCATTTTAAGAAAATGTGTTTTCCGGACCTAGCAAATATATAGGATAGGGGGGTAGGCCTAGCCTACATAATTGTTGTACAGTTCGGCTCAGTCACAACCCTGACAACACCAATTTAAGCATGCAGGCAAGATGCAGGGCATCAAAAGGTCGCATGTAGGCCTAGTAGAGCTCCGATCCTAGAGAGAGAGAGAGCTGGGAGAGCAATCGTCGACGAGGCGGCATTACTCTAGAGGGCAGTATCAGAGATGGCGGTAATTCCAATGGAAGGAAGGGTCAGCCTTCGATGGTTTTGTCAGGGGGCTGGAACGTTCTTACTCCCGTTTGCTGTAGATCTTCTAAAGCCAACTGAAAGTGAAGTTAATAGTTTATACATTGAGTACAAATTAATGTGCATACTACTTTATGTTGCAGTGAATTATGTGTTAATATTTGTTACACTGAAACGAAATGCCCAACAGGTAGGTAGGCAAAACTCAATTCACCAAACCCTTGGAAACGTTTATTTGTCGCTGAGTGGTGTTAACATTTTATAGCCTAGGGGCCTAGCCAAGCGTCGCTTAATATATTATTGCTGAATATGTTAATTTTACTTTTATGTTATGCGCAATATGTCGGATAAACCACACAAATCAAAACAATAATCCCGTTTTCACTGAAATAAACGTTTAATTTATCTCTGATTACCCATCTGTTACTGTAAAAGTGACCCAGCAGGCCCACCCAGCCAATAATGCCAATTAATCAATCAATCAATCAATCGATGATAATGGTAAATATAATAAAAGATTGTAGGCTAAGGATGGTATTTCAGTGTTATGCATTACAAGGCAGCTAGGTTGGCGAGCTGGTGGTAGCCACTGTGTGTGTGTGCTGAACCTTGGAGATCTTTGGTCCACGGATCAAATTCCCATCGCTACTCTCCTTGCGTGTGTTTCAGTTGGAGGGCTGAAATAGTTTCAAAAGCACACCATTTTTTCGAAGGAGGTGTTTAACACGTTGGTCCCATGTGCAATGTGGGCCATGTGCATGCTAAAGAAAGCAGTCATTCTTGAGAATAGAATAGGGGATTGTCCCAATTCAACACCAGAAGAACCGTACTTCGAGATGTGAGGTAATACAGTACTAGGCCAAGGCTTTAATAACCTACTCTAAAAAATATACTTATCGGTTATTTTTCCAGATTGCTGTGAGAGCCTGTATGCTAGGTGTTGTATTTGGCCTCGGTTTGATTCTAGGCACGCAGTCCACAATTTTGAGGATCTTCGGCTGGTACTGGTGTCTCTTGAGCTTCTTCCATTTCTCGGAGTATTTCTCAACATCTATATATAACTTGGACAGTTTAACGCTCGAGTCATTTCTACTGAGTCAGAGCACAGCGTACTATGCAGCCGCTTTCGCTAGCTGCTCCGAATTTATTATAGAAATGTATTTCTTTCCTGGTGAGTATGTGTAATTTCTGAGTTAAATATAATGTAAGCGGGCCTATTTAGGATGTACTGTAGGTCACCGTTCCGCAACCTAGGGGTCGCGACCCAATGTTTAGGTCACGGAAACATTTAGATGGGTCGCATAATCTCTTCAGTTCATGAAAACTACTTAATACGAACAAGGACAAACGAAATCAAATTACAATAAACGAAAGTGAAGTTTAATTTTGTAATGCATTTGTTATCATAGCTTCATTTGTTATTTTAGTATTTATATAGCGCCTATTCCATTAGGTTACAAAGCGCTTTATATTATGTTAAATAAATATTGGCCTCTATGAAAACATTTGTACTTCAGGTATGACAACTTGAAAGTGTTACTTTTGTTCCTTTCAGTGTGTTTGGCTTTTAGCTGAAAATTATAAGGACAAAACATTTTTCTCTTCAATTTAATGTGTCTATGTCTTCCCATAGGCCTAACCCATATTTCTGGTAGCAAATCTATGAATTTGTGTAGGCCTGTAGTAAAATGTCTGTAAATAATTCATTTTAAAAAATCTTATTGGAACATTTGATAACTTACGTGCTTTGTTAAATAAGTAATTCAAAGTTATAATTTCATTTTTATGGGTTTTAAATTGATTGTGTGGGTGATCTTTGGAGTAGGCCTATCTTTTAATCGATTGCTAAAAGAATCAAGTGAGTTCTTCTGATACCCCCCACGCGTATAAAACGACATGGACGTAATTTATTGACTTAATTCACTAAAACTAAAAAAATAATACCATATTCAATCATTTACCCATGAAATTCAGATGAGAAATTTGGCTTCTGGTTTGATGGGTCACGTCTGAGTGCTTGACATATATTTTGGGTTGTGGGCTAAAAAGGTTGCGGAACAGGGCTGCAGGGTAACACTAAATAATCAAGATAAATACACTGTACATTTATGCCAAATTTCTCAATTTTTTCTACTGTGATTTGCAGAATTTATTTGTAACTATTGTGTTATGGTGTGCTTAGAAAGTCACTTTAAAATGTTTACTCACTAAGTAATGTTGATCTATAGTGCATTAAAATTTATACTTATTTATAAATTATTTTGGGCTCTTGATAAAAAAGAAATAGTTTTAAACAAAAAAAAGCCACCCCTAGAAAAACAAACGTCAGGAAAAAAATGAGAAGAAATTTGTACACCAAAAAAATGCATCTTCAAAGCACTATTAAAAGAAGAAACTGTTTGCGCAGGATTTTGTGTTGTTACAGATTATTTCTTACATTATTTTTATGTTTAAATTCTCATTTTTCTCCAATACAGGTTTAAAAACATACTGGTTTGTAAGTTATTTTGGGCTACTGCTTAGCATGGTTGGCGAGGTGATGAGAAAAGCAGCCATGTTGACTGCCGGTAAAAGCTTTAACCATTATATTCAATTTGAGAAAGCAAGCGACCATCACCTGGTCACCCACGGACTTTATTCCTGGTCACGGCACCCAGCGTATGTTGGCTGGTTTTACTGGAGTGTGGGAACACAGGTAGGGAAGAATTTTGATTTGTTTTACATGGTGTTTTCCGATGACGTTTTTTGTGTCAGGAGAAATAATAATACGGATGATGTTTGCCTTACCCGATGTGTTATCGTACTGAATGCTCAGTACGTTCTTAAATGCTTGTGAAAAAACATACACATACGATAACACGTCGGGCAAACATTCATATTATTTCTCCCGACACCATCAGAATAGCATTGTAGTACCCCCTCTGCTACTTGAGGATCAGATTCACCACTAGCCATCAAGTGTAAGCTCAATGGTCTAGTGGTTAAGACACCAGGCTAGTTATCTGGAGGTCGTGGGTTCGATTCCCAATCGAATCACTTGCAACATATTTTTTTCACAAGCATTTAGGAAGGTACTGAGAGATTCAGTACGATAAAATATGAGGTAGGGCAAACATCATTCGTTTTACACAGTGTTATTGAATTTGTAGGCAAATAGAGGAATAGCCCTTTTCACCTGAAAAAGATTTGAGTGGATAGAAAATGATATTTAATCTCAATTTGTTGAACATTACACTTAAATCTTCTTTGGTGTTTTTTTTTTCAGATCATGCTCTGCAATCCGTTGTGTACAATTGGCTTTGCATACACATCTTGGAAATTCTTCAAGGAACGCATTGAAGATGAAGAGATAACATTATTGAACTTTTTCGGGGAAGAGTATCTAGATTACCAAAAAGCGGTACCGACGCGGCTACCGTTCATTCAGGGATATAAGCTGCAATACTGAGAACTCCCTAAGCGGTTCTGTGACTTTACACCAGCGACTAAAGTGCGAATGCACTTTATTCCATTTAGAACAAAAATCTAAAGGGAGGCCTTCCAAAAAATATCGCTGCAGTTC
>NW_022715822.1:1368738-1390432 GCF_011630105.1 Anneissia japonica
GGCATTAAACATGTTTGAAACAAGAAATTCATGCTCCAGTATTTAAAAATCACCTTATTTTGCAACTAGCGTCCCCCCACCTAATCATCGTGCCACGCCGCGTCCCCCATATTTCATGAATACTAGATATGGCATTAAGGCGCCAATATTATAATACCTGTATTCTGGAGTTAAGAACAGCGTGTATTTTATTAAGTTCAGACAATATGGATACTTTTGGAACAACCCTCCTCTCTTTCGATTTTTGGTTTGTCCTTGGGGTATGGTCACATGATCCTAATCCTTACAAATAGAATTTTGTTGAAATACCACAAATATTAGCTGTTATGTTTTTTTACCTTATAAGAATAATTGAATGTTCCATGCAAATATTTTGTATAAAAACTTTTTTGTATCATGCTGTACCATGTTTTTGTCAGATCTCTTGTGACGGTGGGACTGAATTTATGATTTTTTTTTTTAATTGAATGTACTCTTTAAAAAAAAATTATGATAATAAATTTATACAGTGCTTTATACAGAGGTGAAAATAGAATCTATGATAAAACAAATAATTAGTTGTCTATCATTGTTAGAAAGGCTGAAACAAGTGATATCCACCGTGCTAAAAAATTTGTCTCCCAGTGAAATACAGGATATAGCTCATGTGCACTTTAAATATCTAGTAAGTACTCTTCAGAAAAGTGCAAAAGTTATTTAATGAATTATTATGGTTATTATATATAATTATGAAAAACAATAAATTGAAAATTCTTTTAATGGGCAAATATTATACATGGCATCATTAGCATAGTATAATTTTCTTTTTCGAGAATGCATACAAAACGTAATGTAATGCAGTTAGATTTATATAGCGCTTTACGCCAGAGTCTCAAAGCTAGTGTGGACTAGCTCGTACCCCAAAGGGCCTCTTCGTGTCTGAGCTACCTGGTAAACTGGTACCAACAACAGGGGCTGTATTTATAGTGCACATAAGCCAATTGTGTACACTGGGCCTACAGTTTCCTTATTCGAGACAACTTGTTCCACCATCAGAATTGTAGGTTAGCGCGCAGATATTATAGCTGTACATTGCGATGCCCCTGCCCTAACTGCTCAGCCATCTTCTTTCCATTCATTACTAATGATAATAACGCACAAGAGATAATGTACTGTACTGTCTTTGTAATTTAAGTGTAAATTAAAGGGAAATGTGCTTAGCATAATACCCTCAGAAGTATTTTAGTTTTTACAATTAGCTGGGTTTTGGTGAAGGAATACAGTTGTTAAAGTTTTGATTCCATCGACAATATAGTGTAGAGTTAAGAACAGATGTACTGTATTTATAATATTTTAACTGCGCATTCCAATGAATATATTTGTCCAAATTCCAAATATAAGGGCAGCAGATTTCCCTTATTTATTCAGATGAGAAGACATGTAAATTATATTTAGGTCCTCAATCTGGGTTTATAATCAATCAATTAAAATAATATACAGTATATATAGTACTAGACATTACAGTTTGTACACTACTGCATTAAAAACCAGCAGTCACTGCGATTCTATGAAGAACGCGATGACGCACGCGCAATGGATCATTTTTAATGACTCATTAAACTGCTACCGGCAATCAGCAGACAGCGTTGCATCGTCTGTCACTAACAGAAATCGGAGTTTGGATTTAGTGTTCAGTTATGTCAAAATCGCTGGGAGTAACTTGCGATGGACCGGCTCCCATCCAAGGAAAGTATCGCACGCTTCGTGCTACAAAAACTGAGGTGACCCCTATGAGTCTTAATGGCTCCTAAAATGATTTACTGTTTATTTTTATGTCCATGAGAAGAATATTGCCAAGACCTGCAAGAGAAATGTAATACAGTATACTTGTCAAAAAAACAGTACCACATTGTGGAGAAGCATGTGTATATTACTATTATAATTTCTTACACTGCCACTTTTTCATTTGACAGACACAAGATGACAAAATAATTGTATTGTTTCTGATTAGTATTATGTTATGACTGTAGATTTTAAGAGCCAAACAGAATAAAGAAAAACATTTTGAAGTACAAAAAACATTCAACTTTATTGTAGTCACTTAAATAGTAAAAAGAAAATAATACATATATTTATGTGAATGTATGTATATATACACATAGGGAAAGTTTGTAATGGTACTTGGTGAATCCTTATTTATCCAACATGATACAATCACCAGGTATTGTGGTGTGAGGTGAACGTAAATTACTTTGTCTACTTAGTAAGCAAGGCTGAATGAGTACAGCTAAACATAATAAGGAAAATGACGAAATAATGGTAACATCTAGGTTTAAGTGTTAAATTTGGCAACAGTTAACTTGAGCGAGTACTCAAGTATGGATTCAAATTGAGTGCACCCTTAGATGGCAAAGATTTTTGGCGCTATTGGGTGTTCCACGTAACGATAAGGCGATTACAAAATGAGTGTTCCCAATGATGTCAACAGTTAGGGTGATCGGAAGTTGAGTGTACCCTTTAATAGGACAGCTAGGGCAAGTGCAACCCATGGTGGCAACAACTAGGGTGAGTGCAAGGTAAATATACTCATGATACAGATAGCAAAAATGTTAGGGTAAGTGCAAGATGAGCGTACACCAAGTTATGACAACAGCTACAGTGAATGCAAATTGAGTGCAAGCTGAGTTGTGGTGAAAGCCAAGGTATTAAGTGTAGATCATGCTTGGTATAAGATCAACGCATAGTTGTTATAAAGGTACAAGTTAAATAATGACAGAGATAATCAAATACGGTAATTTTTTTTTCATAAAGTGAAAAATAAAACTGACTAGCAGCAGAACAACTATAGTGTTCTGGTCAGTAATTAACAATGTTTAACGATAATTAACTAATCAACTAACTTATGTACAACATTTATGGTATTAAACACTAAAAAAAGGAAAGCAACATTTCCCTGAACATTATCAACCAATCACAGATTGATATGTAGTACTAACATGGCAATGTCAATAATAATGTATTGGATAAAAGATCAGAATAAATTGTAATAAAGAAGATCAGAGAGTAAAAAATCTAATAATTTACAATTTCTACCAAATTTAATCAAATACCAAAAAAGCACCAAATATCTGAACACAAGACTCCGAAACCTCTTCCATTTGTAGGAACAGAGATTCTTGAACCAAATTTTTAACCAATATTCGCAGTACCAGCCAGATTTTTTATCTTTATTTGGCTTAATTCAATGGTTACGATCAAACATTGCAAGAATAATATTCACATAATAATGTTAGGATCTTCTATCCATGTTTTGTATTTTTACAACAGAAGCACTTAAAATGTTAACATTTTCACGTGTGCAGCTTCCTCAATTTGCCAGCAAAAGTACGCATACCGATTAATAGTCAACAACCGTATTTCCACTTGAAAAAAAAAAGTCATAATTTGATTCCTATTTATTTGCTATCAAATGCAGTCACTAGGTGTAAAAACGTAATTTAATACCGAATCTGATAGCAAATTATAACGTTTTATAATCGTAGTGTAAATAAGGTTAGTGTTACAGCATGCTAATTATAAATCTGGTAGACAACTTTGGATGCTTCACCAAAGACAAGCAGCTGAAAAGGCTAGAACCACAACCTTTCCTTTTTTTTTTTTTTTTTGCTTTTTTGATTCACCAAGAAATATCCACGTATTCTCTAATGTGGAACCAAATAAATTTCTTTTTCACCTGAATACCTGATCATAGGGAACCTTTTGATAGATCAAGCTGAAGAGTATAGAATTTTGCATGAAACGGACAAAAAAGTACTACCGCAAGGTAGGTGGCGCCCTATTAGAATTCAAATAGATTTAAAAATTCGGGCATAGACGCAGCATGCGTTCGATACGAACAACTTTTAAGTTCTTCTGAAGAGCGCCCTCCAGATCGTGGTAGTACTTATCGAGAAAGGATTCAGTCGGACCTCTTCCTATTTTATAATCTTTGATCAAGGCTAAAAGATCCATTAATATTAAGTATACAGTTCATCCATAATCAATCTGACCAATCACTAGATTTTGTTTACATTGCCTGATATTCAAGGACTAATTACTGGAATAAAATTTGATTAGCATATCACGTACCATTTGTACATACTGACTTATTCAATCATTGCTATTTTATCCTCACACAATCTACATACTGTACTGGCTTTTTGTTGAGTTTGCTAATTTCACAGCATAACTACTTGGAATAATATATTGCAAATTTGTTGGTGATCTTGTACAAGATGTATTAATTTACATATCAGTTGGTGACAACCAATGTGTTTATCAATCAATCATAATGCTGGTGACATAATACAGTAGTGCCCACCATTCAGGGTGCATGGTGTTTTTAAAAAAAATCACTTTATTCCAAAAGAACATGGCGCTTCTAGCAGCAAATCCATAAACAGCTCTCTGTACATAATGCCATGAATTAATTGGAAAATGTTCAAATGTGCAGTTTTCTAAATCCTGTTAACATTAGTAGGTGTTCCACTAATTAATATTACTTTATAGATTATTTTCCAGGACATTCGATGCTTTCTTAAATTCATGCTCTCCTACAGAATTTTTATATGCATTATTTGCAAAATTCCGTTATCAAAGACAAAATTTGAAATAATTTGTAAGAGCTCTGAAAATAGAAGGGAGAATATTAATAATAAAATAGTAATATTATAATGAGTGATAAATTGATTTGTACTTCAGCTTTAAGTTCATCTTACAGAATTTTTTTGAGATAATTTGCAAAATTCAGCATCTACGAAAGAATTTTGTTGTAGGATCATGGAAAATGAATTAATTAGCTGACAAATAAGCATTCAAACAGCTGGGCATTTTGAACACACAATTATTTCCCACACCTTGGTAATTTGAGCACAAGAACATTAAAAACCTGTGCATTTTAAGCACATGAAAATGATGCACACCTGGGCATTTTGAACACATACACATTTCAAACACCTGTGTATTTTTACACATGAACTTACCATATTTCATGAACTTAAAAATAAGTTATTAAATATTAGATTGCAAAATCATGGGACAAATTTTGTATGAGAAAAATGTTTTCCCATTTCCATTTTCTATGAAGTTAAATTCATAACATTATTACTAAAAAATATTCATAGAAAAAAAAACAGCATGATGAATGTGGACTTTACTGTATAATCATTGACGACGGAGTAATTAAAAAATGTTTCAACAGTGGTGCATACATACAATAGTTTTCATTGCAACCAATGAATTACTTGTACTGTACACTTAGTCCCATCTTCGTAGTAATCCACCATACAAAACTTTGAAATAAAGTAAATATTTTACAGACATTCGATCCAGGAATACTATACAACATATCAAGTGGATTCCTTTAAAAAAAAAATTTAAAAAAATCAGATTTCACAGAAATCTACTAAGACTTTATGAAAAAATAATCAAAGATATATTTACAGTAAATATTTACCAATACAGTTGAACTTGCCTAAGTCGATTCCAAAATGCCATTGAAAAATTGTTCGACTTAGTAAATATTCGACTTACAGATTGTCAATTAATGGAAAACACAACAATTTGGCATGTAAAATAAGTTCGACTTAGAAATTATTCGAGTTAGGCAAGTTTAACTGTACATGTACTGTGGCTGTGGAATGAGTGTGAATATTATGGCCTTAGTGATCAAAAATCACTTGCTGAGTCTATCCAAAGTACTTGCCTCTATCGTAGAAACTACATTTATGTGCAACGCTCAAAGAAAATAATAAAAGAAAGGTTTCTTTAAAGGGGGCTGCCTGGCCACAAAGGAAGATCTAATGAATAAAAAAAAAATGATATTTGTCAACTTGGGTAATCAATGTACCACTGTTTTTGCAAAGAGAAAATTCCCAACTTTCAAGACATGGCAAGAAATTATCTTTTGTGCTGGGGCAATTGGATTTTCTGTTATATTTACCAAAACATATTTCTTTTCCACATGACTAGGCCACCAATATGCGGCTTGATTGTATGCTAAGAAATGCATCAGAGAGTATAAATTTTCCCTAGAGTTGTACAAAGAAGATATAGGGCGCATCGAGCCAAATCAGCAAATTTGCTATTAACAAACTGACAGGGCTCTGGAAATCTAATAATATAAAAAGCATGTTTTTGAATGTACAATTTTAACATTAGACAGACCAGCCCCCAACATTATAGTGCAAATGTCATGTTATCTAAAGCATCCTCGACTTGCTAATGACGAGGTGCTGTCATGTTGGCATGGTTTGATTATGTACGCTTTATACAAAAGTGCGCACTCTTGTTATTTTACACTCTATTGATTTTGATTTATATTTACAGATTTTACATCGAAATGGAACATCAACATAAATGGCTGTACTTGATGGCAATTACGTAACCCAATAGAAATTCGCTCACATCAGAATCACACTAAAAGTAGATTGTGGTAACAAAAAGCGTGTTCCAATACGCACTGTTGTCGTTACAGAGTTTTTGTTTGGTAAAGAAAACAAAATTGCTTGAATAACAATACTTGCGCTAACTCATAAACTAACAAAACCTACTTTGATTGTGTTTGTTATTTCATGATGTGAGCAACGGTTTGTACCCAAGACCCAAGACTTTGATTATGCCTGCTTAAACTGATGAAACCTAGTTGATACATAGCAGCAAAATTTACTTCCCGGAGAACTACAAATTAAATCCTTAAAGAATAATTGTCAACAATATAGATTACAATGACATATAAAGTATCTGGAACTGATATAAAGCAAACATTCTTCTTGGGTCTACAGAGAAATTTATAAAATTTGGTATGTATTAGAACTGGCATGGTGGGCTGCTTCTGAATGATATATAGCTTTTTGAAAATAATATTTAGGAAATAGTAACATTTTTGAAGGGCAGTATCATCCTCTGTGACACAGTAATCAAACACAGTTGCCATGACCTACCTCATGACACATAAGTTTTACGAATAAAGGGGCTGATACGGCCATTTTATATGTTGCATGTGGAACTCCACAAAGTCGTAAGTACAGCTGCAGTTTCCATGCATCGGGAAATAAAAAATGCCAGATGCACCAGAGAATTGCTGTTTAATCATTTGGTTGTGGATAGATCCACCGAAATACCCGTCTTAAGCTGTGCACCTGTGGGCGATGCACCATATTTCACCAAACGTGATCATGGCAATAAACATGGAGCCCTATGGTGTCGGTGTGAAGACCGGTAATTTTTGTATTTTCTCTTTCTCCTCTGTCTCATCGTCTCTGGCCAACATCACAGTGTGTCCGTACCCACATGCAACGCTGTGTATGAAAATGCCCTCTACCGTCTTCACCTCCTTGGCGCAAGTTGATGAACGTGGCCCGTTCTCACCGTAACCTAATTCACCATATGTTGGGGATGGACCCCAACTAATTAGGCTTTCATCAGCTGCTATTACAATAGACCGATTGCTATGGGAAACAATATTCCAAAATATAAATATTTCTTTTTAATGAGTCATGATATATATATAATCAAAATCTTTTACAAACAAGATATACTTACTGCCTTGAAGTAACTAGAATAATTAAATTCAATATTTCAATTTCCTATTGCTTTTTGAATCAATTACGTTAATAGGCTTCAATAGAAAATAAAATTATTAATTAAATAATATCAACATGTATGTATTTTTTATATGAATTTCATGATTTTTTGTTAATCTATGCAGTATTCCTTTTTTTCACATTTCTATATTGTATTTTTAACTTTCTTAAAATTATTATGTTTTGTGTTGTGCTCTTTTTCTATTTTTATGGTGTTTCATTGGTGTATTTAATTTTCATGTATTTTAACATTTCTGTCTTCTGCTAATGCTTTATATTTTTATATTGTAAGTATCATGTAATTCAGCCTCAGCAGCAGATTTGATATAAATAAAGAAACTTGAAAAATAAACTTGAAATGAAAGTACTTCCATCTAGGCAAAAATGTAGGCAATTTACGGTGAAAAATTTATGTTTTCAGTGAGCTTGTAAAAATTTTCACGCACTGCTTTTGTGTTTTTAATCTCAGTTTTAATATTACTTTTATAGATGATCAGCATCTGGGCATACAACAAAGGGATTTGGTAGCTGAAGATGGTACATAAGTCGCACACATAGGGTTAGCCTGGGTTCCAGGCCCTAATTTTAGGTTACTCACTCTTTATTGTGCACCATACCTAATTCATTTGGCGTCCCATACTCGAAATTCATTTTTTTCGGATTAGGGCCTGGGCAAACGCTGTCTGATCATTTATGCGTACGATTTAACACATCAAATGTGGGATATGGTAGGCATGATTTCGGCAAGCCCATTTATCCAAATACGGAATATAAGATTACGTCATTCTTTTCGCATTCACAGTGTTTTACAAGTCCCTTATTCTGTCTCAAAATTAACATGCTTGTTGGTGGTGCTGTCCAGAATGAGAAAAAATAATAACAAGGGACTTGTGGCAAGTCTTACAGGGTTTCAAATATATTTTCGTGGGCCGCAACAATACTGCTGTGAGGTCCCATATGGCATTTTTGTAATGATCATCACAAGTTAATTTTTGCAAATACCTATATTAACAAAATTTAATGCAACATTATTTTACCTGCATCCGACACTTCTTATGTTCCACCCGTTAAGATCTTGGACAGGCTTAGGGTACATAGTTGCTTCACCAGTAGTCTTGGCTTGACCCCAGAAGAAAAGCATACCTTAAAGAAAAAAGAACACAAATTCAACAAAAGTAATCTAAAACTTATTTGGTTTACATGGCAGAATATTTATTTAACAAGCAAAATGTAATGTTTTCAGCGGTGTGACAAGGAAATAGAACATCAGTTACGTCGTTGATAGTGTATTTTACCATAGCATTACATTAGGCTATTTGGTAAATCCTATACAAATAATAACTTGTAACTTGTATTCTAAGTCAATCATGTAAGCTATTTGTCTTGCCATCTAATTTATAAATAGTGCATGTCTGTTTGACCTCTATTTGTTTGAGTGGGGAAAAAAAACTACCTTTTCTTGTGTGGTCCAATGTTTATAGCTTCTAACTGCAAGCAAACCTAAATTCTGACACTTGTACCGTATGTGGGTTCATAGAGAAAAGATAGAAATTAAAAACCAAACTTATTACCTCTCAATTAACTTTTTGCCCAATACTCACCAAACTCTGTAACAGCCATGGAGTATGCTGACCCACCATGGATGGACTTGACCCCTCTATTGGGCATATCAAAGGGCTTGAGTATGCGTGGAACTGCTTCATCTTTTGGTCCCTGGTGCCCAAGACGTCCATATCCACCAAAACCCCATGTGAACACTCTTTTCTGGATGTCCAAGGCAACCTACAAAAACGTATAAGGTCAATGTAATATGTTTATTATATCATCAATAATACATTTCCTCATACATTACTTCTAATATACATCTGACTTCTTAACCTCACTACATTCTATCCTTCACATCTACCCCTCCATAACCTATCAATTATCAAACCTGCATGAAAAAAAGTCGACAGGAACAATTAAATATCTATGGCTTTTTGTAAGGGCAGATTTTTTTATTGGGATTTTTTTTTTTATATTGTCAGGGTTGTAGCTTAAGGGTAGGTGGGTGATAACATTGGTAAAGCGTGAACTTAAAGGAATGCCAAGGGGGTTAATAAAGGTGGGTGGAGGGCCATGAAATCAGCATTGGACTGGGTGAAAAATTAAGACTGGGTGGCCTCGCCCACCATAACTACATCCCTGAATGTTGTTCACTCCCACCACTTCGGAACAAACCTGTTTTTTACCTGGTTCCAAACATTTCCATTTCCTGTCCCTTCCAATCACATAAATTATACCCACTCTCCCCTGCGTGTCACTTCTTAAACCTAGCAATTCCTACATCCTTACAAAATGTATCTTCATTCTGACTTACAGTATGGTTGACACCACATACAACATCTTTGATGAGCACCCCAGTCAATGGCTTGACTTGGCCTTCGCGAGTTCTCTCTATGTACAACTGGATTCGCTTTGGAACTAGCTGGCAGTCAAAGGTCACTTTCTTGGACGTCACAAAATACTGACCATCATTATCATGACCTGTTAAAAGATTATATGAATTATTCATTTTATTTTATATTTCATTATACTATATTCATTAGGGACATGGGCCAAGAATTGTCAATGGAGACCTTTCTCCAGTGTCAATCCAACTTAACTGACCAATCAGAAACAGGGCAAGGAATACGCACATGTTTGTGTACTGTATGTTTTAACACTGACCTTAGCAACAATATAGAAAGGGGCTGGGCTTAGCGGAAAGGTCCTTAGTGATATTAGTGACAGTCTAATAACCAGTTTACAATGCAAAGAGCAGAATAAACCTGTGTTCATTCCGGAGTGATCTTGGGTGCATTTCCAATTTAAATCTAACGATAAAAGTCTGCATTGATCCCGAGTAGCTCCCATTTTACACCGGCAATGAACTCGGGTTCAAGTACCACCCTCAATTTTTGTTACGATGGATTCGAGTATCTCGTTGTGAAGAAGCAGCAATTATTGTAATTATTGAAGCAATGTATCTGCAAATTTTTGTTTTTAATTATGTGCATTAAAATAGCATTTTTGATATCAAGTCTATACGGGAGCGCAGGAGGTTTAATTTGAAAAGTGTCTTGGCGTAGCCCTTTGCTAGCATAGTATAGGGCTACCTGACCGTTACTGCGGTAGGCACTAGGTAAGGTCTAACTCCGGGAATCAAATTCAGTGTTGCTTACACTGGCGATTCCGGGATGTACCCGGGTTGTCCAACACTGAATGCGTCCCACATATCGAACCCGGGCAACCAGGGAGGTATTTTTTGCCATTGATACTATTGGGAGTTTCTAGCCCAGGTATTGTAAAATCCCGGGTTGTGTCCGGAGTTTTGCTTGCAGTGTAAAAGCGGTCTTATACTCAAGAGAAGCTCGTATTAATAAAAGATACTAAATAACTTAGCGGAGATTGTGGTTGAAATTCATGGCATTTGACAGCATCCAGCAACCAAAGGTAAGGATAAGCCAAGAGAACCTATTTTTAAAAACTCTGGCATTAATCTGTCATTACCATAAATGAAATAAATATATCTGGGAAAAAAAAATTGCTAAGATATATATTTACTATCAAATTTTGAAATAAGATGTTACAGGCAGATAGACATTACCTAATTGGCTGTATTCTGGGTGACCAAATGAGTACAGACGACCTTTGAGGTCAACAACCATACTGAAGTCTCCGCCGCATGCTACTCTTGTGATTGGTTGACCATCGTATAAAATCTGAAAATGAAAGAGGAATTTACATTTTAATCAACAGTGACAAAAATTAAAATAGCTGGGATGTTTCTTTTCCTAAGCAGATGTGTTCAATTGAAACAATGCAAATCTGTTAAATATGTCTGAGCATGTGCTATTTGCTGCAGAAATCGCTGAACTTCTCACAGAATATATACAATTAGAATGACCAAAACACTTATTACAAATCATACTACATATTAACGTAGTATGTATTTTATTGTATTAATTAAAAGTTTGAACAGCAGTAACATTCGACACTGTGTGTGCGCTGAACCGTGGAGATCTCTTGTTCACCGGTTCAATTCCAATCACCGCTCTCCTTGTGTTTCATGTAGAGGGTTGAATGCAAGTTACGATAGCGCACCGTCTTTTGGATGAGACGTTTAAGCTGTTGGTCCTGTGTGCCATATGGCCTATGTGCACGTTAAAGAACTCTTCGGAAAAGAGTAGGAGATTGTGTCCCAGTGTACTGCCCACTCACCACCAGAAGGACCCCACTGGAAAGAAGTCTTCTTTATACTTTCGTGGGTTATCCTTTGTGTTTACACTGAATAAATCCATCCATCCATCCATCTTTGACACAGGTTGACCAAAGCTTTGTCTACACCATCAAATTGTATGCGACAAATAAATGTGATATGCCTATATTTGGATGTAATATGACATCATCATACCCAAATATGGACACATCACACAAATCAATAAAACTGAGTGTAGATAAAAACTTTGCCCTTTATTTTGGTACAAAAATTAACATAGCTTCAGTTACTTATATTCAAATTTTAGGTTTTACGAAATTTAATATTTCATACCTTTTGAGGTTTGCCAATCGATGTCTTCTCATCTTTGTTTCCCTCACATTGGAATCCAAGCCCAAGTTGGCCAAATTTATTCTCACCAAATGCAAACACTTCTCCTTCATCTGTCAGGAAGGTATGCAAAATTGAATACTGCAACATTTAATTTGATAAATCAGGAATAGATCTACAAAATCAGCCAATCCACTTACACCTATGAGCCAGGCATGGGGATCTGCCAACAAGCATCCACGAGTATGCCACCCAGATCCCAAGCTAAGCATAAAGCTTTGTGCTCACTATCAAATTTTATGTGACAAAAAAACTGATATGCCCATATTTGGGTATGAGTTAACATTATCATGCCCATATTTGGGCATATCATACAAATTTGTCACATAGAATTTTATAGAGTAGACACAGCTCTACAAAGCCCACATATCCCTACACATACATACAAGAGAAATATACAGTCATGTTTAAGAACTTACTGGTCAGGCAAAGAGTGTGGTTGCGGCCACATGCAGCCTCCACTAAGGTGTAATCCTTAAGTGTTTCGATGAGTGTTGGGGTGTCCCTTCGGATAGCATCACAGTGTCCAAGCTGCTCCTTGTCATTACGGCCTGGAAAATAAAATGCAGCAATGTCAGTTATTTTTTAATTTTGAACATATTCGCTGGATGCAAGTTCACATCTGATAGGGTTCAGCAGGGCAACGCGAACTCTACAAATATACGACTATTGCATTGCACGTAAGCAGACATGCCAACCCTACATGGCCAACAAGAGAAGTCTGAAAAACTTCTGAGCGGAGTTTGGGCAATGTGAGAGAAGTATTCCTAAGACATGGTACCAATGTGATCGGATTGTAAAATGTAACCATTTTGACTCACGACAGCAATACCGCCGTGAAAGACTAGGCCCTAGGCAGAAAATCAACACCACACCAATCGCAACAAGCGTACCGTAGGCATCACCTACAGTAATTTTGATTTCAAACTGACAGGATACTTTCTGTTATAACTTGCATGTTTGGGTGTGTTTTAGCTCCTTTTTTGGAGGAAGCTCAACATTACCAATCATTAGATTATCATTTTTATTCGGAAATGCGCGATATATTTCAGATGGCCAAAATGCGTAAAAAGCAGGGATTTTTTACCAAAATCGGAGTATGGAGTTTTGCTTAAGTAAAAGGAGTAACTCCGCCGAAATCGGAGTGGTTGGAATGTCTGCGTAAGGTCGCTGGCAGTGGTTGCCAGAACGTGAATTCTCAACCTGGCGGTAATGATCTAAATATAACTACCAAATATTAGTTTGTGTTTCACTACAGTTGATAGAAATAACTTCTATTATGGTGGCGTCCTTTATGCCTTGGTGAGTGGAATGGAACTAGAAAAAAAAAATGCCTAGCAGTCAACGTACTAAACAGGTTTTATTATGACGAGGAAATGCCTTGGTGAATGGAATGGAACTAGAAGGAAAAAAAAGGCTTAGCAGTCAAAGTATTAAACAGGTTTTGTTTACGATGAGTAAAAGTAGAAAAACTTTCTGCATTAACTTACCCCAGCTCATGGCCTTGCCTTCTTCAGTCACTAGCAAAGTGTGGCAAGCTACCGGGCCAGAAAACACTGCCTTCACTCGAACCCCTGATAGGGCCGATAGACGGTGAGGACTCCACAGGTTTCGACCACCAATAGGGGAACTACCAGGTACACGGGCATGCTTTGGGACTTGACTACGTCCCGTCAGATCCCAATTGGTACCACCACAGAACAGTAGCTCACCTGCAACCGTTGAGCCTTTCAATCTCTGAAAAATAAAAATTAATAAATAATTATAATAATAATAACGCCTATTTAAAGATTTTCTAAGCCACATAGAAAGGGCAGGTAAATTACCAATAGTACTAATAAATACTTTTAAAATACTAATAAATAAATAATTTTGGTAATGGTAATGGTTTGGGACTTGTAAAGTGCATACTACGTGGTCTCTGTGCGCTTAAATTACACGAAAGAAAACAAACCAAAAACTAACCAAGCGACCTAAGAATAAAAAAACCGTGAGAAAACAGACTATCGCAGGGGAACCAACATCACCGCACCGTTTTCCTGCAATTTGAGACCACAGGCAAGCAGTGGTTTGCAGGATTCATAACTCACAGATGCTCAAGTGATGTTGGCGTCTAGACTAGCCTATCCTAGAAAAACTAAACGATGGAAGTAAAACAACAAAGGTAAAACAACAAAAATGGAAAATTTAAAAAGTTTGAAAAATTTTGTGCGCCTATAGTGGCAGAGCAATGTACTATTACTCAGAATATAATCATATTCTATTTCACTGCTGCACAACGAAAAAACATTCTTGCCTATTAGTACGCTCTTAAGTCATCTTTTAACAAGCATGCAGACTGCAAAAGCAAGGAACGTGCCGTGTAAAATAGATTCCAATGCGTGACACAATGTCGTCACTTTTGGTTGACGCGATCAATTTCTAAATTTCTATTCACTGGCATTTCATTTACAGTAACAATATTTAAAGCAATAATCGGGGAGGAGGAGAGGTTGTCAGATCCCAAGGGACCCAGAGGGAAGAGTTGGCACTTTGCTGTTTATCCAAGTACCCAGTAAAAGTTTATTGAATATATAATTAATAGGTAATAACATACATCATATTTACTGCCATTTATAAACAATTTATTTGGCATTTAGGCTGAATTGTATTTTGCCATTGTTGAAGGAAGATTTAGATTTACTTTATTGATTCATATTTATTATTTATTTATAATCTTATGCTGTCAGTGTTATTAATAAGTAACTATCTTCTTTTTGTGGGTCTCTTATAAACCCTCTGGGATTTCGTGGAGGTCCTTTTATCTTCTTTATTTTAATTTTATTGCTATTATTGTATGTGTGTGCTTTTGATGAATAAACGATTGATTGATTATAAATAAATATGATAATAACATTAAACCTTTCTTCTTTATCATCAAGTTTTGTTTAACTAACTTATCTTATTGAAAGAATAATAATCATGTAGTAAATTATAAAAGCATATTATCAGTTTCAATCTACCAGTAAAATTAAACAATGCAGTGCATTATTTTTTCTTTGTGATGAAATAGCATTAATTTATGTTTGGAATGGTAAAGACAATTAGTGTGCATCATTTATCCACACTAGATTACTTGATACAAAACCACATGCAGGGTTTGATGCGAGGTCACTGACCTACTGGTGTCAATGTCTCCTAAGACACATAAATAATTACCCATAAAGCAATTACATTATGAATATTCCATTAATTGTGCACATACTGTATCTCAGTCTACACATTAAACTAACTGAAGATGTGATATTTTTTGATAAAATTTTGTATCACTTTTGTTTATCAGTTAAGGAACAATAAATTCATTGATTGTGAATAACGATTACTATATTTTTGTTTTAAGTAGATGATGATGTGTTTGTAAATTGTTAAATTTGTTGATCTCTTTGATTAATGTATATTGAATTTGACATAAACATTTAATTAATTATGATAGATAAAAAGAAGGTTGTTCCAAACGTCAACATTTACAAAAATATTAATATTCAGTAAAATAAAATGTACTCATTATTATTAATGTTTGGTTGAAATACCCTTAAAATCTTCCAACTACTTTTATCAGATTCTATAATAAATATTGTTAAAATATGCAAATAAAAAAATACAGATAGATAACTAAATTAATAAATAAATCTCATATTTTTTAACACAAATTCAAATGAATTTTGTCAAATATCGCTACTTACAAAATATTACTTAAAACCATACTGCTAGTGGTAATTTGAACAAGGCAAGAACTAAAATGAATAATAGTACTTTTTAGTAGAAATCTTTTACAAACCATGATTTTATTTACAAATGTTTCAACTTTTTAAGGCAAACAACAAACACTATTGTCCTCTTAGCATTGTCCTCTGTTAACATCTCTCTATTGAATCATAATGTAAGCCTATAATTGTAATTAACTGTGCATGTTTAGCCAACATGTGCCTGATGTTTTTGGCAATTTGGGTGTACCTTCGCGTAAGTTGGCATTAGTTTATGACACGTTTGATATACAATGATCATAATTGTTAGTGGTTTGCTGGGGTTGATTTTTTTTATTTTGGACATGTTCAAAATTCTGAACGTGTGACAACTGACAACGTATCAATACGATTTGTATACATTCATTGTTTGAACATTGGGCATATGTGGCAAAGACAAGCCAAACCAGTCACTCGTCGCAAATCGTGTTTCAGAGAAAATGGCCAAAGCATGCTGGAATGTCAAATTTTTAAAAATCTTTTTTATTGCTCTAAACTACCCTTTACATATCTATACATCGTTCTATGCTGTTATTTTCCCCATTTTTAATGTTAAAACAACACTTTTTAAGGATTTAATGATCGTTTCTGCATGAGAAATGCATGAAAACATAAACTTTGAAGGCTGATTTCTCATATATTGTTCTTTAAACAGCTGTATGTTTAAACGCTTGTAACTTCATAAGGAAATGTCGGATTTGAATGATTTTTTTACCATTTTATAGCTACTATTTTACTCTCTAACACTGTATTAATAACTCAAAATTGGTTTTTGCGACGAGTGACTGGTTTGGCTTGTCTTTGCCACATGTTTCTTTTTCGTCTGTTGTTCGTCCAAATACCACCAGGCCATCCGAAACTTTGCCATGAGAATGCAGTGTATACCTAGACCAATTGATGTGAATTTATACAGGTTATTGAATGCAGATCTAACTACAGGTATCATCAAAATCTATCAGACAGAGTAAACAATAGAACCATTGTAAGCTAAGCCCTATAAGAAATAAATCATTGTGTGTCTCAAATAGGGATCTCAACAGTTGAGTTGACATAGACAAAAGATTAATACCTCACCTTGGAAATGAATATATAACATGCCTTTGTTTAATACTGAATCATAGAGGAGGATACAAGACCCTACTGTACTGGCAGTAATAGTACATAGATTTGAGCTGCAGCATGATGTTTAAGATACACTAGGGCTACGGTCGGCAACCTTTTACTCCTTAAGACCCAGAATTTTTTGCCATAGCTTCCCACGACCAAAGACCTCCAGATAAAATCCAGGGGCGGATCCAGAGATGTCTGAAAGTGGGGCCGATCAAGATAACACCACCCTGGGTGGAGGGGGTGTCAATGTTCCTTAATAGTAGACAAATAAGGAGCTGAGGATGTGAACGAGTGACAACACTGTAAAATTTCAAAAACTTTATTAAAAGACCAAAACAAATATTTCTGTATATTTTGAAACAAAAACACTATTTAAACAAAGGCGGTCTGACTGAGACTATAATAAAATAATATTTATCATTTGTCTCACAGTTAATTGATATCACCATAAGTACTGTAGCAAAACAAAATTAGATGTGCTTAAAAAGTTGGTTCGAAGACATCTCCCGGGAAATGACTTCTTCCAATTTCGGACCCTGGATACTAAAACCTGGTTTCCTTAAAAAGTGCTACATAATCGCTATGTGTTGTCAGTAAAATCATTGCACTGTGTTGCTTTCCCTAATCAGGAATGCTCCCTTATTCAACTGACCATCAGCGTTGCCAAAGGAGTTGCCGATAGCGTGTAGCAATTTTATAGAAATCAGGCTTTAGCTTCCATTTTGTACTAAGTCCTATCCTTTCAATAAAATGCACTTGGATTATATTGATTTGGGTGATTAACATATCAAGAATAATGTCAGTGCCTGTACTGTACATTGATCAATATCATTATCATATGTAAATAAAATATTACCATGAGCTAAACAGCCAAATCGGGAAGGAACCAAACCTCTACAAGAGCTGTGATTCAGTGGTGGCTACAGAAATTTTCTGACGGGATGTTCGACAGGGGGACCACACAAAAGGGGTCGACTAAGAGCCTTGGCCATGGTCCCGGAATAAAAATCCCTGGTAGAGTTCATTGGGAGAGTTTTTGTGGCTTTGTATGGCCAAAATTTGTGCATTTTAAACCACAATATATAGAGAATGGCAATTGAAGCCTTATTGTGGCATCGGATAACTGGGGGTCCAGGCCTGTCCAATTAAGGGGAGGGGGAAATTGCCCTCCCTGACCCCTGTGTGGTTCCCTACTCCTTAACAAAAAATCACTTAAATTTCTGTACTTCTGTGGAAATATTCGGTCATCAAAACAATGTACAGTAAATACAATCCTAACAGAAAAACACAGAAGTGTCTTTTAGTAGATAGTGTGTGATTTGTAACCTCAAGATGCCCTATTTTTTTTATAAACCCTATAGAAGAGTTTAGGTGTGCAATTGAGCGGCAGTGTAATCACTCGCCTCAAATCGTAAGCTATGATTCCGAATGCTAGGCATAAGATATGACAATTTGTTTTATTTGCTACTGTACACTGTTTTACACCTGTAGTAACATATTTCTTTCAATTTTTGCACAAACCGTGCACCAATGCAAAAATTAGTTTCCTACCCTGTACCTCACAGTTTGAGGTAGGAAAATCATGTTGGCGTTAAAAGAATGTAACACAATTGTGAGGTCTCACCACAAAATGAGACGCATCGTTGGTGAAATCATATTGAGATATTCACCAAAATAGGTCAAAGGCAACATTTTTACAAAATTTTGATTTTAATGTTTTCGAATTATTTAATACTTATATTTTATGATTGTGTAGTTGTTAAGTGAATTTTCTTACTAAAACAGTGTTCTCTGCGCACATTCTGTAATTCTAGTATTATTATTTGTACAGGTTAGTTTATCTTTGAGGCCGATTTTCTCAAAACTTGGTTCTCATACACCTAAACTTTAAATGCTAACATCTCTGGATCTATTTATCCTAGGGAAGCCATTCAAAGAAGAAAAATTAAAGCTTATAATGTGATCTACCTATCTATTAAATATAATATAACTAAATTTTTGATTTTCTAACGATGAGACCAGTTTTTACCGGGCTGACCAAGCCGTCGTACCGGGCGGGGTAATAAGAGAAAAGAAAGAGGGGAGAAGAGGGAGGGAAAGAGGAAGAAGAGGAAAAGAAAAGAAAAAGAAAAAGAGAAGAGAAAAATAAAGAAAGAATAAAAAGGAAGATATCATAATTATCAGACTCACAACACCCTGCAACCCCTTCTCCACTTCAAAAACTGTCATAACTCCTTTGATCTATGCTGCCCGATGGCGTAACCACTGGGGGACAAGGCGAAAATATCTATCTTTGAAAAATCTTCCCCACCCCCATATAAATGCTCTTTCATCCCCTGAAAGTGCCTAAAAACCTCAAATTTCACACGCATTTCTTGTTAACATGGCCCAATTTCCTCTAAAAATTGCACATTTTAGGGAGTTCTGATCAATTCCAACGAAATTAGAATTAAAAACACCGGGAGACAAGGGGAAAATATCCATCTTTGGAAAATCTTTCCCCACCCCTTGACAAATGCATCCTCTGAAAGTGCCTAAAATTCTCAAATTCTTTGCGCGAATTTCTTGTTACAGTAGGCCAATTTCCTCTATAAATTGCACATTTTAGGGAGTTTTCATCAATTCCGACGAAATTAGAATTAAAAACACAAAAATATTTTGCGCGCTTGGCACACATTTTTAGGGCTTTTTTAGTTTTATCCTTTTAAGTTATTTAAACACATAATAATGTAGTCCCAAACTCAAGAAAGACAAATTTAAGATAGATCATTTTAACCTAAAAGAAGGGCCTCAATGTGTATAGATGGTGAAAGAATATGTTTGTAATAAATAAAACCATGATGAAAATGCTTATATTTAGTTTCAAACACACGTGTGTGGCCTATATTATAAATAAGATAAGCCAGCTATGTCATATTGTTTTCTATATGGGGAGTGGGGTGGGGTGGGTATGGTAAATTACTAACCGGGAAATGAGGATTGTATGTTATTATTATTATTATTATTATTATTATTATGTTGTAATGATGTTGTTTATACTGTTCTTTAATTTTATTAAAGAGGGCCCCTGAATATCAGTTAACCTACTGGGCTAAACTAGAAGGGTTACCCTCTTTAAAGATGGTTGAAATAAAAAATTAAAAAAATAATAAAAATAAATACCCACTCTGACCCAAGACACCTGTTACGCGCCTGGTGTTACGCGCTTGGTGTTAGCGCCAATGTGTGCCCTTGTGCGGACAGGAGATGTGCCCCCCCCTCTGAAGCTGGAAACCTTGTTTTTGCAAAATAAATTGATGCAATTTGCTATTACTGTATAGGCCTAATCAATAAATTCCTTATCAACCGATATAATCTTAAACATTCTTGGAATTGACATAACATTACTGATGTCGTACACACCCTTCAGTGTGAAATGTGGCTCTCTTTGCAAGAACATCTAACATCTAAGGAAAGAAGAGCTTAGATTGGTACCAGATAAAATAATTTTATCAACATTAATACATTATGCTAATTTTCATCTTTGTAAGTGCATAAGACAGTGCAAATTATTTCTGCGACAGTCTTCTGAAGTGTGTAAAGCTCCATTTTATCCCATACATAGTCAAAATATTGGGGGATGATACAATGGACCATCCCCCCTTGTCAAAAAATTGGGGGGGGGGTATATCCCCCATCCCCGGGATTTACGCCTATGGATGACTCTCATTTTGTAGTGAGACCTCACAACTGACTTTTGTGCCATAATTATTACAGGAGACAAAAGTAAAATAGCTGCAAATATACTTTAATATAAAAACAATGTTAAGGAGTACACTGATAATTACTGATGTAATTGTCTCTAAAATCAATACTCGAACTGATTTCCTAACTAAACACAGGTACATACATAGGGACAGGAAACAGGGATTGATGACTCATTTAATTAGTAACTGGTCATCATAATTTGGGAACACATGCTTTACTGTTACGTAGTGGTGGCAACTTCCTGGAGGATTAGTAGGAAAATACAACCTCAGGAATGTACATACAGTTAGTCACAGATTGAAACACTACTACATGTATGCTCTTGGAAACAAGAGGGGTGAACGCCTTGGGTGCCATGCAACTATAGGGTACTATGCTACAACATAAAATGCAAAATTTATATTAATCGCACTATTTCATCCAAAGAACAAATTTTTAATTGTTTTAATTTAATAGTCTGTAGCCTTAAATACTTTTAACAGAAGAAAATATGGAAATGAGAAACTAGACCTCTACTGGATTCTTCTACCCAGGGGACGGATCCAATACATTTCTTTAGAGAGAGCTCAAAAAATTTATATTTTTTAAATTCCTAATTCAGGTAGAAGAAATGTTTGAGACTTTTATAATGTCTTGTCCTGTAATTTAAAGTGATAGTCGTTGCATTTTTGGTACACTCCCTAGAGTCCAATTACAGTACATTACAAGTCAGGAAATTGCATTTTTTTTTTTTTAAATCAAAATAGACATTTAATAATCCACTGTAGCACTGATGCTCTATTATTCCTGTCTCTTATACACATCTAGATGTGTATAAGAGACAG